>NW_010563159.1:402-4738 GCF_000687285.1 Phaethon lepturus | reverse complement strand
GGCAGTCCCTGCCTCGGCCACCGTCCCCTCTGCCGGGGTGCGGGCAGCCCTGGCAGGCAGCGCAGGCGCGCACATGCCCCAGGCACGACGGAGCGCGCTGCCACTGCGGCTCTTGGGGTGTGACACTTCACTCTTGCACAAGCCAGATTTATTCTGAGTCTGACCAAGTTTAATGACATCTCCAAAGGGTTAAACGTGACTGAGACCGTGAGCGTGCCTCCCTGCTACTCCCCGTTCTGCGTTAACTGCAGCAGCGACTCGTCCCTGACACCCCGCGAGGGCACGAGCAATGTAACGCAATGTCACGACCAGGAGAGAAGGCCAGTGCTCTGCCAAGGCGAGGCGACGCGCATGCTGCACATCCTGTGCACGCTGCCTGCAGCACAGCCGGCTGGGCGGAGCGAGCCAGATGTTCGGCAGCTGCACAGCAGCACTCAAATCTCACTCTCAGGGTACAATTTAGCTACCAGAGCTGAGGCACGTCCAACGGACTCGCAGCAAACCTTCGAACAGACCAAGGGGATTTATCTGACACAAACTGTGAAGCACTGCTGGGTGCTCCTGCGGGAGAGGAACTGAGCCATCTCCGGTCCAACGGGACGGGAATCTCCTGGGAAGGCTCTTGTGCAGACCCCACAGTACACAGCTACTGCCAAAATCAGCAGCACCCACCTTGTGCTGCTCTGAGGATGCTCACCAAAAAAAGAAAGACCTCCCACACTTTTCTCATGGAATCACATGAGCTACGTGGCTGCTGCAGGAAGCAGCATTTCCACATCACTGCAGCAAACAGCCCAAAAAAAGTCCTGAATGTCACGGGAAAGAGGTGGAACTGCCTCAAAAGTTAAAAAAAGATAGTGAAATAAAGGGAAAACCCCATATTTCAACAATAATGAAACCAACAAAAACCACAGGTTGATAAGTGTGTTGAAAACTAATAAATAGAGTAACTTAGGATAAGGGCATCAGGAGAAACAATGACCAAGGAACATCCTGACTCATTGCCCTGGAGTCCAGACAACATATGTGGGAGCCGTGACAGCACCCCGCCGCAGCAGGAGGGCACGGACACCCCCCGGCATGTCCTGCCGGAGCTGTCGCAACCCGTGGCACCGCGCTGCGGGGACACAGAGACGTGACTGTAGGGACTCATCAGCTCCGCTCGCTGCCTTGTTAACAACAGTGGAATTTTAGGATTTAGCCACAGACTTCAGGAACGTCATCCCCTGTCACTCTTGCTGCAGCACATCAGCTCTTCGGTCCCATGCGGACTGGCTGGGGGTGACAAGGCTCTAACAAAACCTCCCTGAGCCCCTCGTGCTTGACGCACTGGGTTGGGTGGCAGCGTCACGGAGGGAAGCTGTAACCTCATCGCCTTTCCTAAGTCATTCTGATCAGAGAAACAAAGAGCTTGACCTTTTCTAAGTGCAAAAGCTCCAGGGTAACTCAGCAAAACACACTTGAACACTCTAAATCTTCACCTGGCCAGCTTGGGAAGAGAAGCATTTTTGTGTCAATACACTTTTCACACCCAGAAACGAGCAGCGAGGCAGGACGGTGCCTTCCCCGGGAGCTGCCCTCCCCACCCGCACTTACTGGGGCTGGAGAGGATGTTGGCGTCTTCCTCGTTGGAGCTCAGCAGGCGCATGAGCTTGGAGGGCTGCGTGTCGTCCAGCGGGAACAGGCTGATGTAATCCTGGGGGGGGCAGAGGGGGTTCAGTCCCACAGCCCCTCTCTGAGGGGGGATCCTGGCCCCCATGTCTGGGACTGATGACCCACCCTGGGCCCTGCACAGCCCCACGGCCCAAGACTACGATCTCCGTTCACCCAGAGCATCTCAACCTGGGCCAACCACAGAGGGACACCTCATTACAGCTCCCCTTGCCCAGAAAAAGAGAAAGGGAAACCCCATCTTTTAAGGTCAAAGGACCTCAGACAGCCCAGAGAACCTGGGTAGGGAGTCTGGTCTCAGCTACCCACTCCTCTGGCCACCATCGCCTCCTGCAGACACTGCCCGCTCTTGCGCACAGAGAGCCTCCAACCAAACCCAACTCCACGCCGGGACGCACCTCAATATCCTCTCGGTGCCTCTTCTTCTGCCTGGTGGACGCCTGGCCCTTGTTGTGGGAGGAGTAGGAGCTCAGGGCACACCAGACGGAGAGCCTGGGGACAGAGCAGGGACACTGCGAGGTGCTGCCAGCCCGCCCTGATGATGGTGCACGAGCAAGGGAAGATGGCAGAGTACAGTGTGCGTCAGGACAGGGCATAGCAGGTCCCTCCTCAGTGAGAGGCAGCAGGGTACGGGGCCCAGGACACCCGCGTGTCTGCTCCTGTAGGCACTGAGCCAGGGCCAGAGTGGGAACCAGACGGCTGGGATCCCCGCCCCAGCACAGAGCATCTCCCCACCGCCCCAAACAGGCCCACCCACCCCCAAGGAAACGGTGCCCATGGGTCTGGGGTCTTACTTGGCCAGGGCCTTTCCCGGCGGGTCCATGAGGGTGTGCCACTTGGAGGAGTCTGTCAGCAGGTTGGGCAGGATGTGGCCCAGCAGGGTCCGCAGCTGCTGCATGTCCAGGCAGAAGATGGCATAGAGCAGCTCCACAGCCCGCAGCGTGTGCTCCTTCCGCGTCTCCTTCAGCAGCTCCTGCGAGGCGAGGGCAGGGCTGAGGGAGGCACGGGCACGGCTGCGCCTGCCCTGTTCACCTCCAGCACCCGGGACTGTCACAGCAGCCAGCCCAGGCACAACCAGGACTCCGGGGCACTAAGAGCATGGGCTAGACCCAGCAGTCCTGGGCTCGACACCCAGGCACGGCGCTGGGGGTTGCGGCTCTCCTTCAGCAGCTCCTGCGAGGCGAGGGCAGGGCTGAGGGAGGCACGGGCACGGCTGCGCCTGCCCTGTTCACCTCCAGCACCCGGGACTGTCACAGCAGCCAGCCCAGGCACAACCAGGACTCCGGGGCACTAAGAGCATGGGCTAGACCCAGCAGTCCTGGGCTCGACACCCAGGCACGGCGCTGGGGGTTGCGGCCACCTCCCTTCGCCCACCCATACCAGGTTGTTGCAGAACCAGTAGACACCCCCCATGTGCAGCAGGGTGTCGAAGATGTGGATGGAGCGGCTGTCGACCCAGCCCTTCTCCAGCACCTTGGTGAACACGCTCGTCAGCACCTCCTTGATGGGCTTCTTGGGGGGCAGCAGGTTCCAGTAGGGGATGGTGTCCATGCCCGTGGAGGGGAACTTGATCTGCGTGGCCGTCTGCTGCAGGACATCCGCGCACATGTGCTCCAGGATGGAGCTCATGATCACCACGCTGCAGCAGGGAGAGACGGGGTCACGCAAGCCCCAGGAAGCGCAAGAAAGGCAAGAGACTGCACGGCACAGGGCGTGGTGCACCGGAGCTCACCGCTCATTGTAGAACTGCAGCGTGTTCTCGCTGTACAGGGGGGTGGCCAGCTGCCGGATCATCTGCAGGGACTTCTCCCGCTCATCCAAGCCCAGCATGCGGACGTGGGCCACTAGCCAGGCCACCGCACACACTGCCATGCTGCACACCTTCCCCTTGATGTTGTCTGTGATTTTCTAGGAGAGGAATGGGAGCGGAGGTGGATGAGCACAGACATGTGGATGCACAGGCTTTATCTCAGCATCACCTCCCGGGGCTGTGGGCCCCGATTCCACGGGGCGAACCTGCCCCTGCAGCCCCACCGCCACTAACAGGGCGGTTCGGGGAAGCATCAGGGGCTGGAGCCACGTCAGTTCCCCACCCAAGTCATGAAGGAGCCAACAAGCTCCTCAGCGGCTGCAGGAACATTCAGGGCAGGAGGACAGGGGACCCCTGCCCGGCTCAAGCCGTGGCCCCTCCTCAGGACACAGGGCAGTGCCGGTGCCCCTGCTCTGCCCCACACTATCCTCCCGCCAGGCCCACCTGGATGGACTCGAAGGTGAGGACACTGTTCTCCCAGGCATTGAGAATCTCCAGGATGGCGGCTGAGATGCTCAGGCATGCCTCATGCCACTTCATCTGCCTGCCAGGGAAGAGAGAGGCGGGGGCTCAGGCGCTCCTTCAGGGAAGATGGGGTGGGTGCTCTCCTCCCGGTCCGCCCCAGCCCGCAGGCCAAGCTCTTACACCAGCTTCATCTCGGAAGAGTTGTTCAGGAGAGCAACCAGGGACTCCACCTTGGTGGAGTCGGGGCGGAAGCAGGGGTGGTCGGGGTTGAGGATCTTCCCCTCCTCGGGCATGCAGGTCAGCATCCAGGTTTCGAAGAAGGGCACCTCGCCCGCCGGGCTCAACTCCGACAGGATCACCTGGAGGGGAGCCGGCACAGGGTCTGCCACG
>NW_010563159.1:0-278 GCF_000687285.1 Phaethon lepturus | reverse complement strand
GGTGCAAGCGCGACTCGGCCCCGAGTAAGGCACTGGTCAGCCCCCAGTAAGGCACTGGTTTCCAGTCGGTGGGATGTGGTTTTCCCTCTCTGCCAGAGGACTCCCCGGGGGACCACGGCCCACCTCAGAGCAGTGCTCCGGCGGCTTCCCTCAGGGAGATGCCAGGACAGGACTGGTCCCCAGGGGCTGCAAGCGTGGCAGCGGGGCCACCGCGTCCTGCCCAGAAAGGGCCACTTGTCCCCCTGGCCGAGCTGTGCTCAGTGTCCCCAGCTCCGAGG
>NW_010563158.1:0-313 GCF_000687285.1 Phaethon lepturus | reverse complement strand
CCTTTGCACACCCAAGGCACCCTTTGCACATACACGGTGACGCTTGCACGCTCAGAGCACCCCTAGCATGCTCAGAGCACCCTTTGCACACCCAAGGCACCCTTTGCACTCTCAGAGCACCCTTTGCACGTGCACAGGGATGCCTGCATGCTCAGAGCACCCTTTGCACGCTCAGAGCACCCTTTGCACACCCAAGGCACCCTTTGCACTCTCAGAGCACCCTTTGCACGTGCACAGGGATGCCTGCATGCTCAGAGCACCCTTTGCACGCTCAGAGCATCATTTGCACACCCAAGGCACCCTTTGCACATGC
>NW_010563157.1:6607-6837 GCF_000687285.1 Phaethon lepturus | reverse complement strand
TCGCACGGGGCCGGGCCGGGAGGTCCGGGTTTGCTCCCTTGGCTACCGACTGAGCTGCAATGTCTTCTCTGTCTTTCACACCGCAGGCACAGCTGATATTCCTGAAATCAGCGACAGCAAAGGTGTTATTCTTAGAAGTCAAAAACACCCTTTGAAGTCACTGTCACCCTATTTTTAACCTCCCTTCCTTCCTGGTAAATATCTAATTAGACACCAAACCAAAGCGGTAT
>NW_010563157.1:5826-6258 GCF_000687285.1 Phaethon lepturus | reverse complement strand
GGAGCCCTCCATTCGGGGCCGAGTGCCTTATCGAGATACTGAGACTTTGCCTTTGAAGTTGTATTTTTTGCTGCCTGGCTCGTGATGGCTCAACTGGAAAGGACTGGAAACAATGAGGGCCCTTTTCCCGCATCCGTCGCTCGGGCTGGAATGGTTTCCCGCGCTGTTGGCATCCCTGGGGAGCAGCGCTGCTCCCTCCAGCTTGCCGAGGGCTCTCGCCCTCCCGCCCCAGCGCTGCAGGGTGCACAGCACCATGAGAGGGGAATGTCCAGGGCCTTGCCTTCGTTTGTAACAACTGACAAGCTCCTGAAGCTCATTTTTTAAATTTGGTTCTGCTCACGCTGCCCCACTGCTGCGGGCAGACCAGAGCGGGCAGCGCAGCCCGTGCGGGCAGCAGCCCCGCTGCCGGCCATGCGCCGGTGGGGGGGAGGC
>NW_010563157.1:0-5799 GCF_000687285.1 Phaethon lepturus | reverse complement strand
AGACAAACCCAGAAGGTGATAAATCCCAGAAATACCTGGGCTTAAGGGATTAAGCACATGCGGCTGCTTAGTGCAGGATTTGGCCTCCAGTGGTGGCGAGGTTCAAGGACAAACACCCCAAAGACCGATGGCAGAGAACGAGCCATGAAATACGACATCTTGAGCATGAAGTTATGGCCAAAGGGAGATGAAGCTGCAGAGATTTTCCAAAACCCCACTGAGCCCTGCGTGAAGAGCCCTGCACTGGCTGTGGGGATGGTGCAGGGACCTGCGCCCGGGTGGGGACGGCCTGGGGGACCACCAGGACCCAGCTGGGACCAGCGCTGTGGCAGATGTCCCCAGTTGGCACCAGCAACCTTGGGGGAGGAACGTGCCGCTGAGGATGCAGCTCCCATGGGATGGTCAACACAGCCAAGCAGGACAACATTCACAAAGACAAACCAGGAGGGCGAGATGGGAACACCGGAAAAGAAAAGAGGAGGAGGCAGGAGAGGGAATACGATGAGCCCCATCTGTAGGCCAAGAGGTTTGTAGCTGGCAAAGCAAATTATTCCCAGGTTTCGCTGTTGACATCTTAAAAGCTTTGGGCTGTTGCTCAGATCAGCAGCTTCAGGACTGTCGGCGTAGCACTGCAGTGATCAGGGGTGTGACTCCATTCATAATTCATAGCCCAGAGCGTCAATTTATAAACTTCCATCTGAGGGCCTCGAAGGTCTCGGTACGTGAATTAATGGGGTGGGCTGAGCCACGGGGGAGGCTGCATAGCCCTGCCCCAACAAAAAGGGGGAAAAATCCCCCTGCAAACCCACAGCTCATCTCTCATGGTGGTATGTCGACATGTTTGACAGTGGCCAAGTCACCTTTATTTTCCCATAAAAATTTCCCTTTGCGATTTCGTTGGAAAGCCCTTAGGGTTTCTTTGGGGAAGGGGGCTTGAAAGGTGCAACCCTGCTTCAGTCCGACACCCCTGGGCAGGGGCTGGGCCCAGCTGGACCAGGGAAAGCATGGACTTGAGCCACCAGCTTCACAGGAACGGCATGGATTAACCCGGCCATGGCCGAGGGTGACCTCAGCCCCACCTCAGCTCTCTGGCTGGGCAGCGTGGAGCAGGAGAGCACCCAGCACTGGAACTGGTTTTGGGGGAAAAATAAAGGGACAAAGTTCAGCTGAGCCCCATGTAACCACCCAGCTGAGCCATCCCTGAGATGGTGCTCACCCCTTCCAGGAAGCCACACCATGTCATCCTACCCTCTGGTACCTTCGCTGGCGTCCAGCAGCTCCTGGGCCCCTTCGCCAGGCTGAGCACAGTCCCTCCGCCAACCCAGCGTTTCCGAGCATCCTCCACGCAGCATCATGCCGGACCCCATCCCGTCCCCGGTGGGGGGGGTCCTGCCCCACGCAACGTGTGCTGCGGATCCCCCATTGGCACCTGCAGCCACCCGGAAAAAATGAGCGAAACCCAAGGGAGCCGAACCCGTGTTCGCCCACAAACCTCCGTCCTTTCCATTTACTCTGGGGAGGGGCACCAGGATGACACGGCTAACAAAAACAATCCAAACCATTTTCAAAGGACACTCTCTTCGCTCTAAATTACAGGGGAAGGTCATCAGGGGTGAAATTTATGCATTAGCATCAGACAAAACTTCTTCATCTGTGATGCTCAGAGGCCATTTGACAGAGAGGTGGAACACAGCCCGCGGAAGGTAGGACACGCCGGCCGCCGGGCGCGCCCCTTCCCCGGCCCCCGCCAAACCGTCCTCATCCACAGCGGGTCCAAACCCCAGTGGAGCACGAGGCCATCCTTTGGCATCGACTCCAGCGCGCTCTCCTCCGAGCTCCTCGGCAGAGGCGCCTCTCTGACCCTTTTGCTCTCAAATTCCTGGGGATTCCAGGCTGTGCCGGCTCTGCCGCCGCGGCATGCTGCGCACGTCCTCCGGCAGTGCCAGGGCAGGCACGGGGAGCCTCCCCGGGATGAGCCCCGGTCCTCGCTTGCTGCCGCCCCAGGGCCTGCGCTCCAGCAGCGCCGCTGTTCCCCTCTTGCTTTGCTACAACCGGACCCAGGCAGAGCTGAAGGACCATCTTGTAGCTATTTTTGCAAAAAATAAGTGACTCAGAAGAGATTCCCCCAGACTGCCTATGGTGGGAACATGGTTGCTCCGGCACCTCACTTCGTACCAAGCAGGAAATACTGCACCGGTGGTTACAGCCCGATTGAGCTACCTGGGCAGAATTACACCCAGGAACCAGGGACTCCAGATAACTGGCACCAGCACTGTGCTCCTCGCCACACGGCGTTGGGCCGCGAGTGCCGGCATCGCTCGGGCTGGACGCTGCACCCCTGGGCTTCACAGCGCGCACCTTGTACCAGGGAGGAATGAAACAAATAAAATAAAGTACATTTTTGCAAGCCAGGCGAGTCGGTTCACAGAAAGAGGAGGGATAAGTCAAAACCAGACAAACCAGTTTAGAAAAGCCCCAAAGCTGCTGAGGACACCCTGGTGCTGCCTCCTCGGCTGGGGGATGCCACCGCCACCATCAGTGAGTGGCCGCGGTCGCCCGCCCAGTGCTGGGAGTATCTGTCAAGTATTTATTACACATTAACCAGAAGTTTACAAATCTTGGGGCCAGCACGATCGTTTTCACATTTTTCACATTCTTTCACATTTTCACGCCTGCCTGGAGAGCAAAGCAGCAGCCGGAGCCCAGAAAAACCTGCCGCCCTTTGAAGCACGCCCGGCTGTGCCGGCCGCACTGAGCCGTGCCCTGCCAGTGCCTGGGGCTCGCACCCCACCCGCGGCATCACAGCTCTGGTCTCTGGCCCAAACCCGTGCCGGCGGCCCTGCTCTCCTGCCGAAAGCCTTGGCAGGCCTCCCTGTCGGGGCTGCGAGGAGCGGGGAGATAAGGACACAGCAGGGGATGAGAAATTCAAAGCGGAGCAGGCAGCTGCTGTTACCCCAGGACCATCCTGGGGGCTCCCAGCATCACCCCTCATGCCCGCTGGCATCAGGGAAACTGAGGCAGGCAAGCAGAAGCTCAAGCTGTGTGCTGGCCCCACGGCTGCCGAGTGACGTAGGATGGGGATGTGCCCCCATGGCGTGGCTCACGGCGCTGACCCCGACCCCACCGGGGGATGCCCAGTCACAGCCTTGAGGGGATGAATGGTGGCACATCCCGGCAGGGACAGCCAGCCTTTCAGGGAGGAGAAAGAAGTTCCTTGCTTCATTTTCAAACAAACCATGCACAGATTCTGTTTTTGATTTGAGCACAGCAAAGGGCAGCAGGTGCCTCGTGAGGGCTTTGTCCGTGGGGCAGCGGGTGCACGAACTCTGCGTCTGCCCCGTTAGGCCTCCGCAGTCCCGGCATGTTTACCAGCAAAGCTCCGTTCCCGGTACAACTGTCCTGACAATGCTCTGAACAGAGTCAAGACTTTATTCCAGGAAAAGGTTTTCTACTGGAATAGTTTATACTAGCTCCCTTAGCAGAATAAGCAGCACTGACAAAAACATACTTCTGCAGATTTACTAGGATTTCTGCCAGCTCCTGAGACAGGAGAATGTTTTTCACCCCTCTAGCTGCTAGGTCTTTCAGAGGAAACATTACACATGCCGAGCAGGACCGGGCGAACCCCAGCAGAATAAATGAACTGGAAGTCCCTGAGCCATCCGGTGGCAGAAAGCAGGGCCCCGCGCTCCCTTGCTCTTTGCAGCCCGCCCTGTTTTCCAGCTCCCGGCTGATTTATGCCCACTGACGGGATGCTTGCTCTCCTTCCCTGTGGTTTACAGAGCCCTCAAACACCAGCCACGCGCGCAGGCCGGCAGCGGTGCAGAAGCCCCCGGGAAGATGGAGGTGCACGTCCTGGCGCAAGGCGCTGCCAGGCACAGGACGGACCCACGACGGATGTGCTGGGGCAAAGCCTGCCAGCGAGACACGGCCAAGCCCTCTCTGAGGCCAAGCTGCAGCAAGGCAAATCCCCCCAAAGGGGGCAAACAACATGGGGGAAAAAGCCTTTCACAGCAAAGCTGCGAAGCCCAGGGCCAAAGAGGCTGCGGCCACCAGCCCCCTCCCTCCCACAGAGCCCCTCCAGCCCCCATTGCTCCCCCAAAGCCTTACTGCACTTGGAAAGCCCAAAGGAAAGGAATGAGAAGGTGAAGCACAGACAGATGCAAAGTACTTACAAGAAATACCAAGGAGTAAATCGCTTTTGTTTTTTCATGCCAAAGATATTTGCATTCTTATTTCTCCCCTGGAGGCACAAACCTCTTTTGTTGTCCCATAACCACTTGCACTGTCGCTGCCAGGAAGAATTACAGCTCGGGGAGGGCGACCCATTCTCAAGGAAAAGCTTGTGTAACGGGCTACCGGCTCTTTGAGGGCAGGCGAGGTGGTTGCCCTTCATCCGTACCCCCGAAAGGCAGAATCCCGCAGAGGAAGGGGTTTCCTGCAGGACGGGGTGGTACGAGGCTCCCAAGGAGCCACGGCACGCGGTCCCCATCGCTCCCCGCAGCCCAGCACCTGGTTTTCAGCTTGCTTAGGATGGGACTGCAAGGGATGAAGCTGCCGAAACCTCCCGGCGAGGACAAGAGCATCAGCAGCTTGCTGGAGGCAGCAGCTGCTGGACCAGCATTGCTGCGAGAAATCAGCAGCAGCTTTCTTGACGTTATTGAGCGAAAACAGTAGCTAATTTGCCTCATTTGTGAGAAGTTTGGAGAATTTTGCCCCCGCTGCCCTTACCTGCACTGCCCCGCTAGCAACTCCCATTGTGACCAAAAAAAAAAAAAAACCAACCCAAGAGAAGGGACTGCTGCCAAATCAAACGCAGCAGCCCTTGCTGACGGGTGAGGCACTGAAGGAACATTTTAACCTGGGCAGTTTTTCCAGGGGTATGAACCAGAATTGCCAGGTTCCACTTTAACCCAGCGGTGTTAAACTGCGGTGGGGTCCCAAGCCAGCGCAGGAGGGCAGGCGAGGAAGGGTCTGGTCCAGCCCCCGCCCCACTATGAGCCCTGTGCTATTGCCTGAGGGCAAAAGTCACTTGCCCATGAGCCCCAAGGAATAATGCGAGGCTCTGAAACCTTCCCAGCGTCCGTCCGCAGCCAGTGCAGCGAGCCCAGCACCGGGTCGCAGCGGTAGCAATGGCTGTGGCACAGTGAGCCGGGAAACGTGGCGCTGTCCATTTTTTCCTCTTTTTTACTGATTTCAGGGGAAATCGCTTTAGTTCCATCCCCCTTTGCCAGGCACTGCTCGGTATGGGACAGACTCCCGCGCAGTGCTCCCTGTGCCAGATGTCTGACCCCCCGGCTCCCTTCCTCTCCCATCCGTATAGATGGCAAGTCAGTCTCTCCTGCTTCCAGTTTGACTCACAAGCCTCTACTTTTTAAGCTCCCTACAAAAGGTTGATGATGTTTTCCCCTAAAAATGCAACATGCGCTGCCCACAGCACTGGATCACAGAGGGGTTGGGCACATGCTGGCGTCCTCAGAGATGGCGTGTGGGCCTTTGGCGTGTGCTTGGCCCTGTCCCAGTTGCTCCTGTCCCGTCCCCAGCACCTCACATGGCAAACGGGACGGCAACTGCCTGCTCCGCTGCAAGCCCGAACCTGGGATGCTCCCGGCACTGCATCCCGCTGTGCGGGACCAGGAAGGAGGCAGGTGGCCGGACCCTGGTCAGGCCCCCCAAAGGACCTAACGTGTGCGGGGGTACCCTTTCCTCGCACCCCACCTTGCGCCATCTCACCTCTTTCCCATAAAGGGACCGAGGCCTCTTCTGCAAACAAAAAGCTTCTAAAATTCGGCTCCCAGC
>NW_010563156.1:10554-12292 GCF_000687285.1 Phaethon lepturus | reverse complement strand
CATGGGCGTGACAAGAAGGTGACTGGTACTGGCAGAGGCACAACGGGGGGGACTAGTGCTGGTGCCGTTGTGGGCACGACAGGGACACCAGTACTCATACTGGTGTGGTTGTGAGCATGATAGGAGCACCAGTACTCATACTGGTACCTGCCTTTTTCACAACAAGGGCTCCAGTACTGGTATTGTACTGGTACCACTGTGGTCACCACATGGTGTGGGTATGATGGAGAGAGACACTGGTATTGGTAATGGCATTGGGTCAGTAGAGCACTGGTGCCAGTAACAGTACAGGGTCAGTAGTGATACTAACATGTGCACAGCAGGGGTGGTGGTACCAGTACCACTGTGGGATCAGTAGGGTATGGTACTGGTACTGACATATATATGAGCATGGCACTGGTATTGGTACTGGTGTGGGCTTGGCAGGGGCACTGGTGCCAGTTCTGGTTACCAGCAGAGGAGGAGTGCAGGCACAGCAGCAGTACCAGTACAGGCACCACCTGCCCAGCACTGGTGCCAGAATGGTGCTCGTACTGGTAGGAGAGTGGGCAAGGCTGGGGCACTGGCTGGGCCAGTGTCAGTATCAACACAGAGGGGTGCAGGCATAGTGCCGATGGGCATGGGTTTGGCACTGGTACTGGCACCAGTCCTGGCATGGCACTGGTGCCAGCAGGCACTCTCTCTCTCTTGCAGGGCTTTCTTCTGGCTGGTGTCACTGCTGCTCTCCTCCCTCATCTGGTTTATCGCCGTTAAAGCCAGTGACCCTTGGGATGAGCCGTTGCAGAAAGGGCTCTTGATATTTGGGGTGATGTTCTCTGTGCTGCTGCAGGAGGCCTTCCGCTTCCTCTACTACAAGCTCCTCAGGTAATGGCATCTCCCACCCTGCTCCAGTGCTGCTGGATGTGGCTGGTGTCACTGCTGCTCTCCTCCCTCATCTGGTTTATCGCCGTTAAAGCCAGTGACCCTTGGGATGAGCCGTTGCAGAAAGGGCTCTTGATATTTGGGGTGATGTTCTCTGTGCTGCTGCAGGAGGCCTTCCGCTTCCTCTACTACAAGCTCCTCAGGTAATGGCATCTCCCACCCTGCTCCAGTGCTGCTGGATGATCCTTCTGCCCTCCCAGCTATGGCAGGGGCCCGCTTGCAGAGCATGGCACCAAGCCACCTCTGTCCTCGCTAAGAGCACGCGGGTGGTACCTGTGTCAGTACGTTGACCTCGAGTGGGTTTCGGGTGGCAAAGCAGAGCAGCCCTAAGGTTTGGAGGACCCAGGGCTGAGGTGGCTGGTAGTTATCTCTCTGAATTCGGGACAGGGTAGGCTGTGTGTTTGGCCGGCCCCGCCAGCAGTGACTAGCGCCAGCAGTGCTCCCACAGTTCAGATGGAAGCTGGGGGTATGCCAGGCACCAGGAAATGCCCACTTTGCTGCGTGGGGGATGGGATCTTCCCTCTCCTCCTGGCATGTCTTGTTCCTTTCTTAGGGATGGCTTTGTGTCAGTGAAGACAGCCTGAGAGTGGTTTCAGTGCTCTGCAAGGTGGCGAATCATTGCCAGTCCTGTGCTCAATGCCCTGGCCATCCTGGGGCAAAGTCTTGGCGCAATCTCAGCGGCTCCCAGCCTCCCTGGCGCCGGCCAGCCTGGAGCTCGGAGGCTTGTGCTGCCTGCTGGGTGAGCATGCGTTGCACCCTGTACTGCTTTTGGATGGAAGCTGCGCCGGGCTGGGCAGGCAGACCAGGGCAGGCGACG
>NW_010563156.1:9358-10406 GCF_000687285.1 Phaethon lepturus | reverse complement strand
AGAGTTCCACAGAGTGGCCTCTGACACAAACCACTGTGTTTCATTGCCCTGCGGATCTCTGGCTGCAAATGCTGCTGTCCTTCTGGGGCTGCGGAGCCATCTGGCGTCCTCCTCACCTGCCACACCTCTAGCCGATAAAACTTATGAAGCCCAGCTCTCTCAGTTTCTCCCCCCCAAGAATTTTTCTAGCTATTTGAGCTCTTCCCTGCACCCTTTCTGTTTTTTTCCCAACATCTTCAAGGGTATAGCTGCCAAGATCAGGTACACCCTCCTGGCATGCGCTTCCCATGCTGGGGCTGTTTTCTGTGTGGGGGTGCTGCTTGCTTTGCACCTGGAGTCCCACTCACCCCACCCCTGCTCTGTGGGGCTGGCTTGCACTTGCATCCCTCTGTGGAAATCTTTTTATGTGGCTTCATGTGGTTTTCACATGTGTGGTTTGTCTGGCAGTTCAGGGTGGTCCCACGGATGCTCTCCACGGCAGGTGTTGTGGTTCAGTGATGAGGAGGTTACCAGGATGGTGCAGAGTGAGACCACCTACTCTGTCCTGGTGCTGCACCATGCCCTGGGAGGCAGCCAGACTGTGCCAGCCTCCAGCATGCTCTCCCCTCTGCAGGAAGGCCATCGAGGGGCTGGTGGCCCTCAGTGAGGACGGCTGCTCCCCCATTTCCATCCAGCAAATGGCGTATGGTGAGTGCTGCACAGAGCAGCCAGGCAGGGCTGGGCATGGCACTGGGGGGAAAGGGAGGTTTCTCATCTTGAAGCTGGCTGAGTCCCCTGAGGGGCTGGGAGGTGCCTGGGGTTGCCCTGTGTGGCTCAGGGCTTGATGGCATCCCTGTCCTGGCAGTGGCTGGTATGGGCTTCGGGCTCATGAGTGGCGCCTTCTCCATGATCAATCTTCTGGCAGATGCATTAGGGCCTGGCACCGTGGGCATCCATGGGGACTCACAGCTCTACTTCCTGACCTCAGGTGAGCAACTGGCACCCTTCACCCACATCTCTGCCCCACCACAGAGGCGGCAGACCCGGGGGGGGCTGGGGCGCCGCCCCC
>NW_010563156.1:9137-9344 GCF_000687285.1 Phaethon lepturus | reverse complement strand
GGGCTCAGCCCCCTGTGCTCTCTCCTCCATGTTGCACCCTGCTGCCACTCCCCATACCCATCTGAGTCCTTTGTGGTCCCCTGTCACATCTCTCTGTGTCAAACCCTTCTCTCTGTCCCGTGACCCTTTCTGCTCCTCTTCCCATCCCTCCCAGTGCTTCCCCGTCTGACCCAGCAGTGACCCTACTCCCCTTCCCTGGCTCCTCTC
>NW_010563156.1:8610-9015 GCF_000687285.1 Phaethon lepturus | reverse complement strand
CCTTCCCACTTTCTGGGGGAGCCTCTTCTTCCATGGCTGTGAGCACCAGCACTGGTGGGAGATCACAGCTGTCATTGTCATGCACCTCGCCGTTTCGGGGTCGGTGAGTAGCCGGGAGTGGAGCTCTGCACTGGTACCTATATTTGGGGATGGCTGTGGTGTGTGCTGGTCCCTGTGCTGGGGAGGTGTTGCCTCCCTAGTGCAACACTAGTGCCTTTGACACTAGCGAAGCAGTTGGTTTTTGGGGATTTGCAGACGTCCACGCACGGGACAGGCCCTTTGCGAACTGAATGCCAAAGCTGGTGTCCCCTGTCCTGTTCTGCTCATTGAGGTGGTGACACTGCCACCCATCCTGGCCCTGTCCTCTCCTGCCTGCTCACCCCTTCCCTCTCCCACCTGTCTCCC
>NW_010563156.1:8202-8573 GCF_000687285.1 Phaethon lepturus | reverse complement strand
CCCCCCTCCCTGCTGTTGGCCCCCGCCGCCACTTGGGCTTACCTGCTCTCAGGGGGCTCTGCCCAGAACCTGCAGCGCTTCCTGCTCTGTAAGTCCTGCTCCATAATGGGGACAGGGGACCCTGCAGGTTCCTCTGGGTACCTGGACCAGTGCTGGGGTGGGGAGAGGGTGCCCCAGGGGCTGGAGCAAGGGCATTGTCCCCTTGGCTGCCAGACTAGAGGAGACGCTGGGGTTTGGGGCCACGGTCAGGTTGTTGCCTCTCCTGGGGGAAGTGGATGGGGTAAGGAGTCTGGTGAAAACTGCCCCCCTCCTCTCTTGCTTCCCACAGGGCTATGGAGCAGAGCCAGCCCTCAGCTGGAATCCTGAGGCCT
>NW_010563156.1:5893-8040 GCF_000687285.1 Phaethon lepturus | reverse complement strand
GGCTTGCTCTGCCACCCCTTTGGGAGCCCTTAGAGAACAGCTCAGTTTTGGGGGACTCTGCTTTGCTGGCCCTGCCGTGAGCGGAGCCCCAGTTAGATTTCCTGGGAAGGATGTTACCTTGGACTGCCGGAGGCCTGAGCCCAAAGAAATCCATTGCTTCTCCCCCTGCCGCAGGAGATGTGCTGTCTCCTGTGCCAGGGCAGGGGAAAACCATGCCGCCTCCTCACCGCAGGGTGGAGTAAGTGGCTTTGCAAAGTGCTGCTGGGCTCTGGGCCGGGGCTGGCCGCTATGGTGCTGCTTTCTCAGCCTCTTAGCCCAGCCTCGCTGCCCTGGGAGCCACGGCTCCCCACGCTGGACTGCGGTAACTGCAGTGAGCTGGCATCCCAGCATGGGAAGGGATAGGCAGGGAAGGGATGGTGTGTTGGGAGCAGTCACCGGTACTGGGGGACACAAGGGGGCTGATAGCCTCGAGGACAGGACAAGACAGTGCCATGTGGAGGGTGGCAGAGGGCTCGGGAGGAGATGCAACCCTGCAACTGGTGCAAGCACAGCTTGGGGAGGGGGGGTTCAGGGTGCCATGCCAGTGGATCATTGCCTTCTGCCTTCGGAGGGGGATTTTCAGGCAGGCACCAGCCCTGATGCTGTGCCACAGGGCTGGGAGGGAGAAACTGCCATCAGGCTCAGGGCTGAGAAGTCCACAGTGGGCTTTTATACCAATAAAAAGAAGTACCATAGGTGAGTGGGGGTGTGTGTGTGCCACTGCTGGTGGCAGTGGCTGGTTGCTGGTGTGACCACAGGGGGTGTCTGGCAGTTACAGACCCCAGTTGCCTGAAGGTCTTGTTCCTGCTCTGTCCACCTCTGGTTTTACCACTTTGAGGTGGAGGCTGCTGAGAGCTAGAGACCTGCAGGTTCCTCCCCTCTCCCAGGTCCAGCCCATTTCTCTTGGCTTCGGTGGGGCTGTGGAACTCCCCAGGGCTTGTCTCTGGCTGTGCTAGAGCTACCAGGAAAGGTGGGAGGCAGCCATGTGTCAGGAACTGCTCCAGCTATTTCAGAGCTGGAGGGGAGCTGGGTGGGGGCCAGCCAGCAAGGAAGCTGTGGCTCTGCCAACATTCAGCTCTGCCTTTCTCCAGTCCTACCAAGCCACAGCTATGTTTTTCCAACACTTTTCCCCAGGGCTTGTCTCTGGCTGTGCTAGAGCTACCAGGAAAGGTGGGAGGCAGCCATGTGTCAGGAACTGCTCCAGCTATTTCAGAGCTGGAGGGGAGCTGGGTGGGGGCCAGCCAGCAAGGAAGCTGTGGCTCTGCCAACATTCAGCTCTGCCTTTCTCCAGTCCTACCAAGCCACAGCTATGTTTTTCCAACACTTTGCACAAATAAGAGGAGGAAGAAGTCCCAGAGAGACAGAGGGCAGGGCCAGGCTGTGCAAGGAGCTCTCTGCTGCTTGCTCTGCCCAGGGCACAGAGGCTGATGCCGTCTGCCGGTTGGGAAGGGGTCCCTGTGCACCCCTCTGCTGTGAGTTCAGCTCCACCAGTACCTGTTCCTGCCCTGCAGCTTCAGACTAGGACTGCAGAGACAGCTGGCACCATGAGAGACTTACTCTTTCTTTTTTTTAAATATATTTTAACCTTTTTTTTTTTTTTAATAACAAAAATATCTGCTGAGGCCAGATGCTGCCCCAGGCAAACACTTCATGTGAGCAACCTGTGTGGCCAAGGGATGCTGGAGCACTGGCCCTCCCTCAGCCTGGGGCAGGAGTGAGGGGAGATGGGGTGGGACAGGCTGAGCTAGCAGGGCCAGGACCTCTTCCGAGGCATGGGGCTCACACAGTATTGTCGGTGGTGGCTGCTGTGTAGATGACCTTTGGTCGGAGAGTCGAGCCTGGTGGGGGAGGAAGGGGGGGTGTGTGTGGTGTTAGAGCAGGCAGAGGGGCCTTGCTAATCCATGTTGCTGCCTGAGAGCACCCCCTTCTCATGTCCCAGACTGACCCCTGCCACCCCCTGGGGCCCCTCCTGCAGCTCCCTGTCACTCACCGTGCATTCTGACTGTGGTGCTTGTAGCTGTATGGTAGGAAGGCCAGTGCCATGATGGCAAAGAGCACCCTGAAGAGCATGGCCAGCACATCCCATGCAAGGGAGCTGAGCACAGGGA
>NW_010563156.1:4341-5822 GCF_000687285.1 Phaethon lepturus | reverse complement strand
AGAAGGCCAGTGGCCCAAAGGCAGAGGGGACATGAAGGCAGAAGCCTCAGCTGAGCATGCTTACCTGCCTGAAAAGAAGAGCTAGAGTGTCCTGCAAGAGACAAAGATGAGTATGCCTGCGAGAGCCAGCTGTGCAGATGCTAGGGCAGCCCCACACCCCCACCATGGCTGTCTGCCCCCTGGCTCAGCACACAGCTGCCAGGACCCCCCTTCCCAGGCAGGTATGCCCCCCAGCTGCCTTCCCCTCCTTCAGGCCAGCACCTCACATACCTGCTGCTGCTGAGCCATGGCTACCTGGAGAGACAGCGCTGTCAAGAGTTTGCCTGAAGTGTTTGGGGAGGGAAATGTCAAGTCTGCAGGGCTTCAGGCCATGTTGCCAAAGCAGGGCTGCCTGCAAGATTCCCCATTGCCTGCAAGCAGACAGGGGAGAGCTGCCCTCTTACATCTCCAGCAGCTCTCAAGCCTGGCCCCAACACCCTGCCAAAAGCATTAAGGGAAAGGAAGGAAAAAGAACCACAGCCCATGTGAAAACCTCACTGAGTCCAGCTAGAAACCCCCACCATGGCTGCCACCACCCAGGAAGTGGGCAGGCAGGGAACAGAGCACCCCAGCACCCCATGACCACACCAAGCCCTGCAGGAGACCCTGAAGAGGGGCATGGGGCGAGTCTGTCAGGCAGCAACCACAGGGACAGCTGCCTGCGGCAAGTTGGTGAACAGCTCCCTGGGAGGAGGCAGCTGGCCATTGCCAGCCTCCATTGCCTCAGCCTCAGTGGCTGGAAGCTTTGGAACAGCTTCTGCAAGAAAGTAGTGAAAGAAAGGCTTAGATGCAAATGGAAAACATGATAAAGTATCTAACAAACAGGTTTACCAAAGATAGAGCATGCCAACCTAACCTGATATCCTTCTTTGATAAGTGATATTCTAGACAAAAGAAAATACAGTAGACTCTCTCTCCTGATGTCAGTGAAGCATTTGATGTGGTGCCATGTGGGAAATTGCTAGCCAGACTAAGACCACAATGATTAAAAGCCTATGGCTGTTAGTGAGCTGGCTGCAGGTGGGAAGCGCCCTGCACCACGGTGTGTGGTTACTGAGGCATTGCCCAAAGGCCTGTGACCAAGCCTGTGTGCTGTTCCTATCAGTCACCTTGATATAAGGTGTAGGAAATGCCATCAAAACAGAAAAGGAACAGGATGTTGGACAGAAAAACCCTAGCGATCTCAGAGAGCAGCAACGGGCAAGAATTCAACAATGTAGAGAGATGGTCACACCTGAGGGTTAACAGGAATTTCTACTCATCACTGGAAACCACCAACACAAGAAAGGCCTTCAAGGACAGAGGATGGGCAGATGGGGATGCATTGGGCAGGGGACCGTGTTGCCCCACTGGCAGAGCGCAGCCTTTGGGAGGGGTCCCCTGCATTGCCCTTTCTGCATGTCTTTGCACTTGGCAGTGGGGTACTCGCTGCAAGCCTGTAC
>NW_010563156.1:0-4310 GCF_000687285.1 Phaethon lepturus | reverse complement strand
GCTGAATTTAGCTATTGTGTTTGGGGATGAGGAATCTGGCTGGGATGCTAGGAGTTGGCTATTCGTCCTTGACCCCAGCTGTGCTACTATTGCTTCTGCAAGACCAAGGACAAAATAGTTCCTAGAAACCGATCTTCCCCATGCAGGGTGAGACAAGTGCAGAAATGGGGGAGAGCAGGACCCCGAGACCAACGCTGCCACAAGTCACCTGCTGGGCAGGGCTAACCCATGGAAATGCTGCATTTCCAAAAGAGACGTGAAGCCTCAACTCCTGCTCCTCGTCCCGTCCCTGCATCCCTGTGGCTGGGTGTGGCCTGAGCACATTCACATACTCCTTACCAGAAAGCAGCTGCTTTGCCAAAAGGAGGGTGGTCTGGAAATTTGCCAGCACCCATTACCTGTGCAGGTCCTGCACCAGCTGGAAATTGTTCTGCAGAGGTTTGCTGCTGTTGTTCCTCAGGCTTGTCACCAGCACTGACATCTGAAAGGAGAGCAGCATGAGCAGAGCAGGGTGTGTCCCATCTTTGGGAGCCAGGTGAGCCCCAGGGGACAGATGTGGATGGTGCATGCTTGCGGGGAGAGGCTGGGCAAGACTGAGCATGGAGCTCATTGCCCTGATAGATCTGGTCATGAGAGCAGCATGCTCTGGTTGAAGGCCATCCACTTCACCATCTGGTAGCAGGAAGGGGTGGTCAGAGAGCCACTGTAGTGGAAGTAGAGTTTCAGGTTGGCAGGCAGCAGGCCTGCGATGTTGAATCCAGGCACTAAGACTTCCTTGCCTGGGAGAAGAAACACCATGGGAGCAAGAGTGGGGCAACCCCTTGGAGGACAACAGGCAGGACCAGCATGGAGATCATGGGAACAGACCTGGCCTGGAGCATTCCCCCCAGCCCAGTCTGGCACCACATGTGCCAGAGTCCACCCTGCTGCACCCAGTGTGCTAGAGAAAGGGCAGGAGGTTTGCCCTGGAGGCAGGGGAAAGCACGTGTGAGCAGAGGGCATCTTGGAAAGCTGTTTCTGTACAAACTGTGCAATGCTCCCCTTCTCACATACACATGGCAAATGCTTACTGCAGCATTTCTGCCATGCAGTGGGTTTCTCTGCTGGGCTGCAGCTCCTGAGACAAGTGCTAGGTGGGACAGGGCGTTACCTTCTCTTTGGATTTTGTACAGATGCTCAAGTATTTCCTGCTAGTATGGGTTCTCCCTTGGCCCAACCTGTAACACAGAGGCCCCACAGAAATGACAAGCACAGGGGCCAAACAGAGACCGGGTGGTGATGGTAGTGCCAGCAGGGAGGAATTGCTTCCTGTGAGGGGCACCCTGTCCCAGTGACCCTCCCATCAGGGCTGCCCTGCCCTGTGGTACTGCCCTCTCTCTCCGCAGGTACATTTGCACCTTTGCCTGTCCCTGACTCTGCCTCCCCAGTCCCACTCCCCCTGTCCTGCACTGCTCCTACCCCTTCTCACCCAGGCCTGAGCTATGGGACTCCAGGAAGGTTCCCAGTATGGCCAGGCCATCTGGGTGGACCATTGCCTCCTTAAAGCTGTCATACTTGCTGTTGTAGTGGACCATGTGGATCTGGAAGGAAAACATGCAACCCTGATGCAGGATGGGCACCTCCAGGAGGTGCTCACCCCCACAGGGCTCTAGCCTGTCAGAGCAAGGGCTGGAAGAGACATGCACAGAGCATCTCTCCTAGGAAGGGAATATGCTGGTGGAACAATGTGTGCCACTGTGAAGCAGCAAGAGTGAAGGGCTGCCCACAGGAACTCCCCCAGTCATGGACAGCAAACCAGTACTCTGCCCTAGATACTGGGGGTTATACCGCAGAGCTGGGCTCGGTTTGAGGACCACATTAGTGAAGGAGGAATAAAACCAGATGGGATCTGCAGAGCAGGAAGACAATGTGTACAGAGTAAACAGTCCCTGCAGCTCCCAAAGTGGGCTGCTCGCAGCCACCTGGGGAGCTGGCTCCCCCAGTCTGGGGACTGCTGTGGCTCTTGTTCCATCAGCCCAGGACTGGGCTGCAGCACAGGGACAGGCTGCACTGCTAACATGTGGCCAGCCCCAGCCCACCTGCGGGCAGAGCATCCTGTGTCCTCCTCACCTCTGTACTGCAGGCTGCAGTGTGAGTTTGGCTTTTGTTTTGTGCACTTAGCACCAAAGTGTGGGCTCCTACACTGAACTCTGCTGCTGCAGAGCTGCCCAGGAAGCAGGGATCCTGGCCAAGTAGTTACAGCATTCATCTAGTGACAACCAGGACCATGGGCTAGGAGCAGGACAGCACTCCAGCACCAGGAGAGGAAAAGATGCATCCACTGACACAAGAGCTCCTTACCACCATAGCAAAGCGGCACCTGTTGACAGTGTGCTCCAAACTGTGTCCTGGCAGGGAGCCCCAGTGCAGGTGCAGCTGCACAGCTTGGTACTGCTGGGTATAGCCACTGGTGATGGCCATTGACTCAGGCAGCTCAAGGACAACTGCAAGGACAGAAGGAAGAGATCAGTCAGTAAAACACAAAGCCTAGTCCATCCCATAGGTACATAGAGATGTCTCAAGGGGAAGAGTCACCCTGGGCTTGTGGAAATTTGCCACAACAAACAAGCTTGCTTTCCATCTTCAATGAGGCTATGGGTGGGTGCCAATGCAACCAGAGCTGTGCCAATGCAACAGGCTTTAACTTTCAGCTTCAGGTTGCAGGACACCCTGGTAAATACATCAGCTTGAAAAATAGCTGCTATGAAAATGCTGGAAAATGAACAGACCCCACCTTGCAGAGACTCCCAGGGGCCAGCTCCAAGCCAGATGTTATCCAATAGTTTATTCAGTAAGTGAGAATAATATAAAGAGACTGTGGACAAAATTCATGGAAAAAGATACTGGCAGAGTGGTGAATACCTATGAGAGCAGGACAGTCGGGGACAAAGAGCTGCAGCACTGGGCGAGCTGGGACAATTTCAACAAAGGGGCCTGTGAGTGCCTGACCAGCACTGGAGCTGGTGACACAAAAGCATTACATTTTCTGACAGCATTTAGAGCTAAAACTTTGCCTCTTTGGGTACAGTAAATACATACTTGGTTTTGCCTTTTACTTTAATGTGGTTTAACCAGGTATCTTGGACTCATACAGCAGTGTGGCAGATCTAAAAAGCTGAGTTACCTGGTGTTGTGGTTTAGCCCCAGCCAGCAACTAAGCACCATGCAGCCAATCACTCACTCCCCCTCCCCCAGTGGGACAGGGGAGAGGACTGGGAAAAAAAACTCATGGGTTGAGATAAACACAGTTTAATAGGACAGAAAGAGAGAAGGAAACAACAATGATAACAACAATAATAATACCGACAAAGGAATGTACAAGAACAAGTGATGCTCGATGCAACAATTGCTCACCACCTGGCGATCGATAGCCTGTCCCCCAGCAGCGATTTCCACCCCCCGGCTAACTCCAGTTTATGTGCTGGGCATGACGTCGTATGGTAGGGAATATCTCTTTGGCCAGTCTGGGTCAGCTGTCCTGGCCGTGTCCCCTCCCAGCTTCCCGTGCACCCCCAGCCTCCTTGCTAGCAGGCCAGCACAAGCAGCTGGACTGTCCTTGACTACTTAGCAACAACCCAAAACATCAGCACATTATCAACAGTTTCTCATCCCAAATCCAAAACACAGTCTCACACTAGCTTCTGTGAAGAAAACCAGCTCTATCCTGGCTGAAACCAGGACACCTGGACACAGTAAAAATATCAGGAGCATCCCTCGACCCTGAGAAAGGCTGTCCCATCCGTCTAAGAACCTTTTCCTCATTTTTCCTCAAAATCAACTCTTTTCCTACCTCCTTTATAGGTGAAGTGTCTCTTAGTCACATCACGGAGCTAGGGCACAGGTTTGGGATTAACATAACAGGGCTGTGATGAGTCATTTGTCCTCTGTGACATTCCCTGCCACATACAAAACTCAAATACCAGAAGCAGGAGACTGCTCCCTCCCTGGGAATTTATCTGCTTTTATATTTCTTTTGTATATCTAAATCAGTACATCTACCAGTAAACAGAGTGATTTTTCAGGCCCTTGCAAAAGCTTATACAGTGTATATACTTTATATTACAAAAAGGAGTAACTGTACAAATATGTTAATAGACTTGCAATTTTTTATTTATATTTTTTCATAAAACAGACCGGCAGTTGCCAGAATAAAAAAGGCATCTGTTCTGTTTTCAGCTGGGATAATTTTCTTCCTTGTCACTAGTATAGTGCTGTGGTTTGGCTATGGAATGAAAATAACGTTGATGATAACATACTGATGTTTTGGGTTG
>NW_010563155.1:0-9725 GCF_000687285.1 Phaethon lepturus | reverse complement strand
GGACCTCCCCTGTTAACCAGGACTGCTAAAACATGATGGAGAGTGACTGGCAAGCTTCTCCGCCAGCTCTCTCAGTACTCTCGGGTGGATCCCATCCGGCCCCATAGACTTGTGGGTGGCCAGGTGGTTTAGCATGTCCTTGACTGCTTCCTCCTGGATTATGAGGAGTACATTGTTCTCTCCATCCCCATCTTCCAGCTCAGGGGGCTGAATACCCTGTGGATACCTGGACTGGCTATTAAAGACTGAGGCAAAGAAGGCATTAAGTACCTCAACCTTGTCCTCGTCCTTGGAGACAATGTTCCCCGCCATATCCAATAGGGGATGGAGATTCTCCTTGCCTCTCTTCTTGTTGTTAACATATTTGTAAAAACATTTTTTATTATCCTTTACAACTGTGGCCAGACTGAGCTCTAGCTGGGCTTTTGCCTTTCTAATTTTGTCCCTGCTTGACCTAACAATATCGTTGTACTCTTCATGAGTCGCCTGCCCCTTCTTCCAGAGGTTTCTTTTACTGCAGCTGCTCTCCCAGCTATTCAGACCAGATGTTTTTTACTTTTAGAAGAATGTTACCAGTTTCTCAGCCACACAATATTTTGAGTAGATTGCATGCTGACTTTGATATATGGTATGGCAACTGCAAATTTGTTTACAGGAAATTATATTCCAAACAATAGCATTAAATGATGCTGAGTTTGATGGACAGAAAAACTGCATAGACTGTTTATGAAATTTGCCCTTCAACGGAGAGAAGAAACCTCACTGAGAGTGGGGTAGAACATCATTGTACAAGTGCACATGTTCCTATGGGAAATATACACGTTCGCTGTCTGTTTTTTGTCTCTTGTCTCTGAGATCAGAGATACTGCACACAATTTCTTCATAGTGGGTTCACTAGACACCATTGAAATTACATATTTGTGTAGGCACATACTGAGTGCATACAACTACACTGATGGGTATGCAAAATTAGCAAAATACTAAGTTTGTAGAGCATGTTCTTCTTCAGGGTTATTGATGTATGAGACGTTTTAGAGAATGAATAGCATTGTTTCTCTCTTAGAAAGGGATGTAGGAAATTAATATCAGTTTCCAAATACAATAGCCTTCAAGTATATTTCATTAGGATGTGGGCATTCGATTTAATTCCCTCAGAGTCCAATTATGAACCAACCTTTTTTTCTTTCCTAGAAAGCACCAGAAAAATGTTTTTGAAGTTTAGTAACAGTCATACCTTTAGATTTATACTAAGGATGAGTTGTGCTGTGATGTCTGATTTATAATTGACCCTGACTTCTGACAGAACAAGCAACAGACATGTTTATTTGTATGGACACCAGACTGTCTTGTGTTGACAAATTTATGTGAACTTAGAGTCTCTTCTGTCACCTTTTTCTGCTCTTTTTTTCCAATCCTTATCTTCAGGACAGGACATTTTTAATTTCTCCAAGCAGGTCTCTGTAAATAACTTGGTGGAACAGTCAGGTCTTTTCTGGCTGTCTTCAAGAGATGTGGTCATTTCAGCAATTACTTCCCTTCATCTGATGGGCATTCCTGCTGCCTCAGCTGCTGTGAGGACATGTGCTAAAGCTCCCAGGATTTGGCCCTACTTTTTCTCTAAGACCAACACCATTGACTGACTCAAGGCTAGAAAAGTTTCCGTCACTTTGTAATAGATGTTGAATGGACTCATAAGAAGGAGCACAAGGCCACTGACAATGTGGGCACTGATGCTGTGTCATAGCACCTTCTGGCATGCTATGGAGTTAGAATCCAGAATCCAAAAAAGCACTTTTCTGCAGGAGTACACTTACGCCTGTACAGAAAGAGGATCCTGGATCACCACAGTGTCACCAGAGTGTCTTTGGAGTGACGCATGCTGCTGTATCATCTGCCACCAGAGCAGTATCTGGGAAAAAAACCTCTTCACTGAATGATTGTCATGGGGACACTCTTACTGAGCCTCTTCCTGCACACAACAGACCACCAAATAATTACAGTGCTCTAATAGCATGTCATCATATGTAGAGAGGCAGCACACCTAGCTGAAAAATGGGGATGGCAAGTTAGCATTTTTCAACTCCTTGTTCCATGCAATAACTATCTAGTTAAGAAACATCCCAGAAAGAAACGAATAGGTTGTATAAAGGATCAGTGAAACTTATTGCACACAAAGCGCTCTCCCATGTCCCAAAAAAGGAAACTTAAAAATATGGGGTTTATTGTCATTAATAACTTCTGAGTCTTTCTAATGCAGCATGTACAATATTTTCTGTACGAATACATCTTTTCAAGGTGATGGTTTCTACTAAAGATGGCCCTGAGCCTGGACCTGACTATCCCAAGCTCTACGGGGAAAGGAAGTGGGTGGAGATCATGAACTAAAACTAGATTCATGGCCACATTTTGCAAACAACCTCTCTGAAAAAAGACCTGAATGTCTCTGAACTTTGAAATGTTGTTGCTGGAAATCCAGAACTGCCTTCTGCTTTTGTGGCTGGATTTTTTCCCTTTATTTTTCAGTCCTGACTCTCTGTTACACCAACTCTGAAATGTAAAAGAACTTTTATGTCTGTTAGTTTCAGCATTGTTAATGACTGCTCATACTTCCTACTGTCATAGGTCATCATGGAAGCAAAATTGAGCAAAAGTCTTGTTCAAAAAGGTAAGTTCATATGGCGGGTACAGCATGTGCCGTTACCATTCACCATCGCCTCTAGCTCTAGTAAGCCGATTGCAGTCACAAGACCTGAATTGCTATAACTTGGGGTAGTTCCATAAATTTAAGTGGTGTTACTTTGATTTATAGCAACAGGGACCTGATCCTCATTGCTTTGCTTGAGAAGAATAACATCTCTACGTATACTATATTTTCCTGCATATAACATTTTTGATTACCCTATGTTCATTATTACTGAAAAGGCGTGGTAATCCAAAATCACAACTTCTAAGGAGGCTGGGGCTATTTTGCCAAGAACAACACCATATACCAGCTTTTACTTCAGGGTGAAGTCTGTTAACTATCTAGCAGATTTGTTTTTCATCAAAATGGAGTTAATATATTATATGTGTCCCTTTAAAGGCTACATGGCTTTCTGAAAAGGGCTCTTTTGGGATCAAATTGCGTTCATTGCAGAACTTGATATGGAGATGGTGAAGCTCATTAAAGAGCTTTATGGCATGTAGTCAATGCCACTACTACCACAAGTCTACAAAATTTTTCCAAATGACAATTCCAGGCATATTTTGGTTTCTTCTGAGCAAAAACAAGTGACAGTGTAGGAAACTATAGGCTAAGAATAAAAGGAAATGGGATATGTTTCTCCGTTTGAGTAAGTTCTGCTACCTTGCAATAATATATTGTGTATCACTGTAAAAATCATTGAAATGCCACACCAAAACACAAAAGACAGTGTTAGGCATAGGCCACCCAGTTTCAAAAAAGGATTCAGATTCCAGTGATCTAACTCTGTAGCTGATCGACATCTTCTTTTGACCAATTTCTGCTCTAAGAATGGTCAAGTCTTCTTGTGGTGTTTTTTTTTTCTTTACACTAATTTATTATGTTTAAATTGACATTCTTAATGATGTACAATCAGTGTACATTTTAGTAAATACTAAAGCAGCTTAGGCACTGGAACTGGAATTTAAGAAGAATTCAAACATCAAATTCAAAACAGTGGTTTCCAAGTATTCACTTAGTCACTGCTTATATAGTTCTTCAGCTATCCATGTAATTTCCTAAACCCCCAGGTAACTAAAATTTTGCTCCTGTACATGGACCAAAGCATTTCAGTCTTGGTTTGTCTGATCATTTCAGCATCTATCACAAACATATTTACAGACTAGTAATTCCATACTTAAGTTGCTATAGTGAGACAACTTTTGTTTTACCTGCCAGGAAGGATTCTAGCTGCCAACTGAAGGTTGTAAGAATTACAAAAGTGCACTTTTGGTAGCCCCATCTGCATTTTCACGGCCTCCTAAATGTTTTGGAAGAAGCTACCAATATTGAGAATTGTTGTCTTATAATTCTTCTGCAACTTCTGAGTTTTCTCAGAGTTATCATGTTAATTCTTTTAGGACCTCCCAAATCTGGTAGCCCAATAGAGGTGAGGCTGCCACAGCTCCACGGCAGAGGTCCAACTAGTAGCGAGACTGAACGCGCATTCACAATAGAAACACAAACACATATACAAATATACCGATATACGCGGCTGGTCACACAGGTCAACAGAGGCAGAAAACGCAGCACTCACACTAACACAAACAGCACCAATGGCCTCCTCCTCTTCCCCTCTCTGGCTGCTCAGGATGAAAGCCCATTAGTATAAAATATGTAAGTATATACAAATCTAAAGCAATATGGATCCCTCTGTAGTAGCTGGTCTTAGACACACAGTCTACCCAGTAGCTGGCCCAGGATCCTCTGGTCTCCCAGTTGCCTCACACACAGATGCAGAGATGTAGATGGGTCTCTCCAGTTGCTGGCCTGGAACTATGACCTTATCAGTAGCTGACATCCAAATCCCAAGGTCTCTCCAAGTAGCTGGCTTGGACCTCATGGTCCTCCCCTAGCCAATTTTCAGATCCCTCTTGTTCCCCCTGGTTATCTGACCCAGTCATATGGCCACACCGATACTCGCCTCCTAAGCTGGTTAGTCTGGCTTGATGTTCAGTAGTGATTACACACTGACATACACACCCGCACAACTGCACACTCTCCGTTCTCTCCTGTCATTGCCACTCTCCATGTGTGGGACCTGATTATCCCATGGTCTGACTCCAGTTACCACACTTAGACCTTTGTATGCGCACAGACCCATGGAGTAGAGAGCCCCTCACCCATGAGAAGAGTTGGAAATGGAGTTTTAATGAGAAGATGGGATAGACTGTGCATGGCCAGACATGCCTACTAACTAAATAGCAGTTTATAGATGGCTTTTATCCCTGTTTTTCCCTAGTTTCCCACACTTGTTCCTCCCTGAACTCTCCCTTTCCCCATCTTTGGCACTTACCCTAAACATCTCATAAGTTTTGTACAATCCCAAAATGCTCATCCCCTGCATCCCATGATGACTTCCATACCCCTGGGCTAAACCTGAAAGGAGACCTGGAGAGCGTCTCCTACAGAGTCACAGATGAAGGTCACCTCTGGCCCATGGGGCTGAGGCTGCCCCGCAACAGCTTCTTTCTCCGAATAGGTTATTTGAGTTCCCCCATCTACCATTGTGTCTCTCTGCTCCTTCATCTTCATGGAGACAAGCCTGTAATCACATTACCTAACAAATTCCTCTGTGTCTGAGGGCCTCTGGAAGATTTTTCTGAAAGTATGTAACAGATAATTGTAACTGGAGTGTGACAGGATGCTAGCAGATGGAGGAAGCAAAATACAATTTCAGCTTAATAAAGTTAATGCATTTTAGTTCCATTTGATGCACAAAGTAGAGCACTAATTTCCTAACTTAAAAAGCACTTATAAAAGACTAATGCTTTTAAAGCTAAGGTCACAGTTCTGCTTATTCATCATGGAAGGAACTGATGAGTCAAGACAGATGGCAATCATAAATCACGAAATTTGAGAAAATTACAAGAAAAGAGAAGAAACAGATTTGGAAAAAGTTTTTTTGTTCGCTTTGTATTATTTTACTAGTATAGTGAAATAGTGATGGAGGGCTGCAGAAAGGTGACTTGCTGTGGATGATGTATATTACAGCTGCTGTTAGTTCAGAGAGGATGTCTAGAACAAGAATGTGATACCAGGAAATGCAATAAAACATTCAAAATTGTGTTTTCCTGTGCATGTAAATTTGGATTTTATTTCTGAAATTCTGATCAGTGAAGTGTAACCTTATTTTTACTCTGGACCTGCTGTTACAGTATGGGAGTAAGAGATGATAACTTTCATTACGTGTTTGCTGCAAGCTGTGAAAACTGAATGCCCAGCCCCTGGGTTACCACAGTAGCTCCTACTATCTGAAAGTATAGTTTAGAGTTCAAGTAATTTTGTTTGCTTAAGAATGTCTTTCATGTTGCGGTGATAATATTGGCACACATTGCTGAGAATTAAGAAGATAGGGAGCACGGTTCATTTTATTTTATTAGCTATGGGAACCTGGATGTTGAAGGAAGTTTTAGAAATAACCTATGAACACAACTGAGCCAGGACTGTTAGATTCTAATCCCAGCTCTGCTGCTGAGTCACTATGTGGCCACAGGCACAGCACAGCTACCTCGGGACAGACGGCTTCGATGGGCTCAAGCTACTAGGAATCCAGAATGCTAAGAACAGACCATTGCAGTAGTCCAGGCACCATCTGTCCAAGTTAGTCTGCGGTTGAGCCCAGGCTAACAAGCCGTAGCTCTCAGCTAGGGTTATTAGAATGGATGCAGCTCAGGGCCAGCCTGGCTAGAAGGCCTGGCTTGTGGTGGCTCTTGTCCTGTAGGAGCAGGTGTCTTATCACTGCGATCCTCTGACTTCCAGTCCTTGGGCTCAGTGCAGGCTGAACGAACTCAGCTTTGCCTACACCCGGCGGTGTAGAATGGCCCTTCATACCTTTGTGATTGCATTATCCCACTGACACTGCTCTTTGAAACCTGTGGATTTAAATATTGAGAGTTATTATACATAGGTGTGGTGCTGACATATGTAATGCATATATAATGGTTAAACTAAACCCTAAGTCTGACCAACATTTACAGGTTTAAATATAGCTAGGAACCTGGTTCTGAATTTTGCAGGTAGAAGCCATATCTGTTATTTACATTATTACTATAGCATCCTATATCTACTTTAAGTATGTAAAGAAATAAAATTAATTTCTGAAAACAGTGATATCAATGATGATAAATTCAGTATCTTGGCTTTCCTGTTGAATGGTCTAGATCATGAAACTGAACTTCTGTGCAGGCAGCAGCTAAATGAAATACACAAATAATCTCAGTACACTGCTCATACGCAAAGCAAAAGAAAAGGATGCCTTCTGAAATAATTATGTTGGGTTTTATGCTGTTATTGGTATTACTAACTGTGTAAACAGCAAGAAGGTTCTAACCTGACTTTGAGTCTGATTCTGTTAGGTGACATACAAACATATGGTAAGAGACATCAAAGACTTTACGATCTTCAGTCAGGAGTTTTATTAAGATCCACTTCTTCACACCATTTTTGAGACAGAGAGGCAGCCAACACTGTGACTGCGACTCTAAACACAAAATGTTTTATGAATAACTTCATTCAGAGCAGTCCTTCTAAAGGTACAACACGATGTTGAAAATTTAAACAAAAAAAAAAGAAGAGGAAATTATATACTACTTATACGTTTTAACCAAGGTCCCAGTCCAAATTCAAGGAGGAGTAAAAAGTGAGGGTGAAAGGTTAGAGAAATGAACAGCTTTAGAGTAATAAGTAAGGTGACAATAAATGAATGAGAAAGGACATAAGAGGGGTGAGGGTGGAAGGAGAAAATGAAGTAAGAGGCAAGGGTAAGAGTGACTACATACTCTACTTCAAGTTGTATATTAATTTTCTGTGGCATTTAGCAGGCAGGAAGTTTTTGGCCTCATTCAAGTTAGAAAATGACTCTTTGTTCATTTAAATATGAAAATTTATAATCTCACCTGCATTCCAACCTCAGAGTTGTTAGAGAGAGATAAGAAATACATCCATCAGTAAGGTAGGTGTGGAGGTTTCTAACTAATGCAAGGATTTTCCTTTTTTCACAGCATAATAAATGAATGCTAGCCCCAGCCCTGTAAATGGATAAGATAAATGGGACTATATAGGGAAGCAGAATTAGAACAGAGGTTTTGGTTTTCAATTTTAGCACAGCTGTTCTTTTCAACTTTATTGCCATTTGCCAGTGATTTTCTGGATGAAATAATGATTTTCTTTCCCATGAAAAATATGTATTGTGATTTTTTTTTGAAAGTAAATTTTTCATAAAGCATTTTAAATATTTGAACATACTATCATATCAGTATACATTTGGTTCATATTTTTAATATTTTTCCTCCACAGCTATATGGGAAAGAAGGATTAGTCAGAGAAGAAGAGAGAAAGACTGTGAGCATGCGTGTGTCATATATGTAAGAACTTACTTTTTGGAGCTGGACTTTGTGGCAAAAAGGTAGGTTCTCTGACAAACTGTAATCACAGAATTCCCACGCATGCTTGAGCTCTTCTGTGGCTGAAAATTATCCAAAAGTGAGACAGCCATAACTGTCACATATTCAAAAGTCAGTTGGACAGACAGGCAGCATGGATGAAAGCTGAAGAAGTCTAGGTAGTTGGCTAAGGGGTGGGCAGAAGGATAGTCTGGCACTCCTCCTGCTTCTTCTTTGCTGATCATGTTTAAATGTACTTTTCCCTTACATTAGACACTCAGATTTTCCTTTTCTTCTCCTTTTCAACTTTAAAAGCCACCTCACCTTTCCGTCAGTGCCCCATTTTCTCAGACCTAATATTCCTCCAAGGCAGAGCAGTGTAGATCAGAAGAGGCCAGTGGTACTGTTACCTAACAGTAGAGTGGGTAAGAAGGAAAGGAGAATCAGGATCATCCAAATTTTCAGGATCAGCCTAATTAATACACAGGTTCTTCAGTATGCCTCCTCCATGTACAGATCAGACTCTTTGGGGAGGAAAATGCGTTATTCTTACTTGATAATGGAGGCTTAAATTATTTGTTTGTTTCTGGCAGCAAAATAGTTGCAACTCTCACTTCAAAAAAAAGAAATTAATAAAGCAGTATGTATTTAGAAAGTCTAACAAAATGCTTCACTCCCAGCTGTTGGACTAGCCAACAAAGTAACATTTGTAATAACTGACTCTGTGCAAAGTTCTTAATCTGGAATGCTATTGTGCAAGTCTATCATGAGGTGTGGGAAAATGAGAAGTTAAACACTGATATTCACTACAGGAAAACAAAGAAAATGAAGGAGATAGATACCTGGATTTTTTTTGAACTTTCATGAATATTTAGGTAGACATCAGATAAGATATGGGGGAGCAAAATGGAAGAGGCTTAACTAACTTTGCAAACACATTAAAATTTAGAATAGTAGACTTAATATTCTTCACGTTTACATAGAATAGTACCAATTGTGATTCTCTGGATTTACCCTGGACTAAATGACATCAGAGAAAGTTCTTGTTTCTCCTTTTGATGAAATACCTGATCTCCTCTACGCTAGAGAAATGCTAGAGATTCCCTTTTTGTAGATCTCTTATGTCAGATGCTAAGAAATAGAAGGCTGGTTTGGCCAGTGCCCATCCACAAAGACGAAGTATTGGCCTTGCCAAAGAATGTAAGGCATTAACTGATGGCTTCAGCAATGCCATGGGAGGTCGTTCAGAAAGCCTGCAGCAATTATACATGCAATATAGGGATCCTCTAGACACCTGCAGACTATACTGTGCACATACAATAGTTGTGAACCATCTCACATTAGACCTGTAGCACAGAGGCTACAGCGGCTGTATTATACAGTGGCCCCTCTCCAAAATTATAGAAACAGAAATTCAGTTTGCAGTTTCTTTTCAGATAGAGCCATTTTTTAATAGCTAGTAAAAGAAAATTTATACTTAATCACAGCCAAACTTTACCAGTAAAGCTATCATAGGTAGTAAAATCTAGGTAGGAAAAGGAACATTAAATCTTCAGAGGAATTTGCACTACAACAGAGCTAATACCTGGCACACCTGGTCAACACATGGCTCAGGGGCT
>NW_010563154.1:8259-9680 GCF_000687285.1 Phaethon lepturus | reverse complement strand
CAAGGGGGGCTCTGGGGTGCGTGGGCGGAGGAAAGCAAAAGGCTTGGGACAGCATCTTTTTTTAGCCTCGGCGTTTACTTTTGTTCATGCCCTTGGTATCTCGGTGGCTGTAGAGGAGAGAGGATTCAGGAAAAAAAATACTTGAGTCTTTCTGTGCTTGAGAGAGTTCCAGGCGTGCCTGAATGCCCAGCTGCCCCTCTCCAGGCTCTCCCACCCAACACCCGGGCATTCCCACTTGCCCCTGCACGCCTGAGCTGGCGTTTGGGCTGCTGTCACACGGGCGCAAAAGGGGCTGGCAAGGAGCGGGGGGGCTGTGTGTGCTCCTGGCAACCCCCCCGGTCGCCCTGATGTGCGGGACGAGATGTACTGGTGACTTCTCCTCCCTGACAGAACCACCGGGAGAGGACGAGCTGGAGCGTGGCCAGCCTGGCGACAGCCCGTGGCATGCGAGCGGTGCCGATATATCTCCTTGGCTTGTCTAAGCATCTGTTTGTTTGTGTGGGTTTATCTCAACAGCAGCCGTGGCAGTTTGGCACGCAATATGGTAGCTGCTGATATGTGCAGCTTCTTTGAACGCAGCTCCAAGATATAGCTGCCCACACAGCCAGCCGAACGGCCTGGGCGAGCAGCTCCGAGCTGGCACTCGCACCTATCCTCATCTCCTCCTCGCCCCGCTGCTGGCCCTGGTAATCCGTGGTAGCCCAAAGCTATCCCGCAGTGCAGCCGGGGAGCGAGGGTGGCATGTCCTCCCTCTGCTGAGCATCAGCTGCCTTGAAATACCCGAGGAGGTTTTCCGTCGCGCAGGCACGTCTGCGTGGCAGGGACGCGGAGATGCTCCGTGGCTGGAGCCGCGTGGTGCCGAGGCGGCCGGAGCAAGTTCTCCCTCCTCCGCTCGGCAGCAGGAGCGGAGCAATCCTGGTGGCTGATCGTGTCCCTGCTGCTCGGGACTCCCCCGGGGCCGCGGGTGGGTACGCGCACGGACGCGGGCTCGCTGGGAACGAGTGCCTGGCGAGGGTCCCGTGCCGGCACTGCCTACCGAACTGTTGAGATCGGCGGCTCCTCGTGGACCTTCTTGGCGCGGTTTCAAGTCCAGGAGGTGCCTGTGACAGTGGTTTGGATGGCGGAGTCACGCTTCCTGCCCCCAGAGCCCCCCGCCTTGCTTCCCAAGCCCCTCTGTGTTACACCCGGAGGTGATGGGAGGCAGCCTGGTCCAGCCCGCGGGGAGCAGAGGTTCCCCAAACCTGAATCCCCGCGCAGACCCGCGCTGTTCAGCATCACACAGCGGTGCGTGTCTGAGCTCTGCTGCCTTTGCTGCCAAGGTTTTTTGGTTGTTTTTTTTTCTTTTTTCTTTTCAGCTCTTTCCTTCAGAGACTTGTTTATGGCCGTCAGGATTTGACAGACTCTTGGCACCCCTCCCACCC
>NW_010563154.1:7664-8238 GCF_000687285.1 Phaethon lepturus | reverse complement strand
AAACTCCCGCCCTCTCCCCGCACCCCCTCGCCCCGACGCTGCAGTTTGAGACCTGTTGGGAGGGCTGTCTTTGCATGGAAATCAAGTCGGAGACTTTTAGAGCCAGAAAAGACCTGGCACAGCGATGACAGCAGCAGAAGCCAAAAGGCTCAGATGGTTTTAAATGTCAGGGAGAGGTGTAAATGTATCTGAGACAGCATGTCCAGGAGCTATGGTATTTACAGACAGCCCCATCTCCAGAGCCAACATCCCCATGGCTTTTTCCTCTCTGGGAGCTGTGACTTTGCCCGGTCGCTGTCCTGGGACCTGCTGTTGCCTGGCAGAGCTGCAATTGCCCGCGGCATACCCAGCCCGGGAGCGTGGCGCTGGGGATGGTGTCCACAGCCTCTGGTGAAGAGGAGCGGGACGAAGAGCCAGCCGGGGAGAGGTCTCTTGATGAGCTGAAGCGCGAGCGCGTCTTGTCTCCCGCTGCTTGCGTGACGTTTTTCATTGCGAGATGATCTACCCCGGCACTTGGATGTGGAGGGGAAGGGGGAAGTGGTCATCTCTCAGCTTTTGCTGCTGCATATTTGCC
>NW_010563154.1:5661-7643 GCF_000687285.1 Phaethon lepturus | reverse complement strand
CCCCCCCCCCCCCCCCCAAAAAAAAGAGTTTTAAGTCTCCAAGAGTCAGCAAGTTCTCTGTGCCAGCCATCTGTCCCATTTCCCTTAGCAACCATTTGTCCTTTTCTCCTTCATTAAGTATCTGAAGCAGATCCCGACTGTCAGACCCTCCTTCGTTTCCCTTTTCGCCTGCATCTGGCTCCCTGGACCATTCCCCTCGCTTGCCGCTGTTGCAGACTCCTCACCTAGGAACACGATGCCCTCCCACGCGGGGGACACGTCTGCGTTTCGAGAGGGTCTGTGTTCGCTCACGTTCTGGGCAGGCTGTGGTTTCTGTGCCTGCCTGCTGGCTATCTCTTTCCAGCCTGGTCTTTTCCAGTTCCTTCTCCTTTGCGCTCATCCTGATCCGTGTGCCGCCTCCTCAGCCTGCGTCGTGTTTTGGGGGCTGTGGAGGGAGCAGGGGTTGGCCCTATTCATGGCCATGGCACTTCTGGGCTCCGACCCACCCGGCTGCCTGATGCAGGGTGAAGATTAAACAGTAATTCTTGAGGAAGAGGCTTTGCAGATTTGGATCTGAAGCTGTGACGGGTTAATTTGATGGCTGCTGCTTTGGCTGGTGATGTGGGTGCTGAACTAGTGGCTTCCAGAACAAAACAGCTTCCATTACAGCGGCCAAGGGGAACGTGGTGGTGGCCCGGGGTGGTCCCCGCACCCCATCTCTCAGCCTTTGCGCACCCATCATCTCTGGGCACGGCCAACGCAGCTTGCTGCTCACAGCTTGGGATCTCTTTCCGCTGTTTGTTCTGCGATTTGACCCAAAGGTGCTTGGGGAAGGGTCAGCCTGGGTTTTCCTGCTTTTCTCCCATCACAAATGGGGTTTTGAGTGGCCAGGGCAGCTCCCAGGGTACAATGCCCCAGCTGAGCTGCTTTGTGCTCCTGGGCCAAGGATTAAGGTGCACCAAAAAAACAAAACGTGCTCTGTATCTCTCCCTGTGGCACTGCAGGGCTCTGCCGGAGCAGGTCCCGGAGGAGAGACCCGCTGGGAGGTAGGATGCCCTCTGCAAAACCAAGCCCGGCGCGGAGACTCGAGGCACAGTGTTGACATCTCAGCTGCGGCTGTAAGTACTGAACAACCCGCGTTTGAGGGAGGGGGGATGCGACGCTCTGCTGTGTTTCGTGGGTTTGCACCAAAGGGAGCTGCTGTCCGCAAGGGAAGACCGGGAACCTCTCCGTAGGATGGTTATTCCAGGATATCGGTCTTCATAGCAACCTCTGCTTTGCTCCTGGGCCCCTCTCCCATCTGCTTGATGGGCTATTATCCCAACACCGCTGCGTTGTGGAGTAGCTGTGCTCTAACTAATACTAGGAGGAGGATGAGGATCTCGGTGGGAAGCAGAGACTCCAGGTGAGAGCAGAGACTCCCCCTCTGGCACTTCGGAGCTGGGCTAAAGCCAAGTGGGTTAGAAAGGTCTTTGAGGTCCTAGAGAACTGAGGCATGGCTCTGCAGCCTGGTGTGAGGAGTGGGAAAGGAGCCAGGAGCAGAGCCGGAGAGGAATCCTTAATGCGAAACCTTCTGGCTCAGTAGAACTGCACCTCCAGAAGCAGGGAAGGGAGAGCATTTGGCCTAATGGAATTAGCCAAGTGCCCTGGCTCCAGCTGCTGCTTTTTAATTGCATCAGACTGAGGTCCAGAGACATGGCAGATGGGGAGGGGTGGCATCCTCTGTGCAGCGTCTTCATCAGAGCCGGAGAGGAATCCTTAATGCGAAACCTTCTGGCTCAGTAGAACTGCACCTCCAGAAGCAGGGAAGGGAGAGCATTTGGCCTAATGGAATTAGCCAAGTGCCCTGGCTCCAGCTGCTGCTTTTTAATTGCATCAGACTGAGGTCCAGAGACATGGCAGATGGGGAGGGGTGGCATCCTCTGTGCAGCGTCTTCATCCTCCGCGCGGCGCCTGTGCCCGACGGCGGCGTCCCCGGGCCCCCCTTCCTCCCCGAGCGCCCG
>NW_010563154.1:0-5600 GCF_000687285.1 Phaethon lepturus | reverse complement strand
CTCTCCGACGGCCGCTTCTCTCTAAACCTTCCCCTCCCGCTGCAGTCATTCCCGTCTCCGGAGGCTAGCAGGCTACTGACAGCCGGGAAGCAGCTCCTTCTTGGTCAGCCCGTGGGGTAAACCCTCATGGCTTGGTATCTCAGCCAGCGTTCCTCTGCAGGGAAGCGGTGTTAATGCCGCCCGACCAAGCCCTGGGAAAGGGCCAGCGCTCCTGCTCGGGGGGCTGAACGCACCCCACAGCCCTAAAGCTCCTGTTGAGGATCCTGCATCATTTTCTGGGCTAAACTCTTCCCATGCAACAGCGTGAGCCGGGTCCCCAGAACGGGGAGCTCGTGGGTTTGCATTTTTTTCCCCTCTGAGCCTTTTAAGGTTCACTTCTACGCTTTTATTTTTGTGAAAAGCTAAGAATTTACAGCCCAAGGCAAAAAAGTCCAGCACGGGGCAACACGTGGCTTGCTGAGAATGAGGGGTTTGCCCAAGAGGAAGCGTGCAACAGAGCTGCAGGACGGCGGCAGACGCACCGACAGCCCGGAGCACTGCTTTAACCACTTGCCCGTGTGTTTCTGATGGAGAGGCACCTGCAGCTGCTGGGCAGGAGAAGGTCCTGAGCTTTGCTAAGCAGCCTCAGCAGCAGTGGGAGAACTCCAGTGAAATGTTATTTAAAGTTCCTCTTCGGTGGAGATGGCTATTTACCAGTGAGAAATTTCTGGGCTGAAGAGTCACAGCTTGGGTAATGCTGGATAATGTTCTTGGGAGGGGGAAGCGCTGGCGGGATTTACAGCAAGTCTTTGAGGCTTGGCTTCCATAGTTAGATCTGGCACAAATTTAGAAAAGCAGCTGGAGGATGAGTTTGTGCTTGGAATCATTAGCAGCAAGGGCTGTGCTGAATTACTGAATGCAACCTGGGGGAGAAATCATTTCTAGGCTTTCCGTCAAGGCCAGTAAAATAAATAGGTGCACACACGTATGTATTTACTCTGTGCCAAAAGTGAACCCGCAGCGTTGTGAAGGCACGTAGTGCCCTGGCTCCCGGTGTGGGAGAAGGGAAGGATCCTGCAAAGCTGTGCCTGAGAAATCAGCTTTGTGGCTGGAAAGGTGGTCTCGCCTGCCGAGGCAGAGCTTGGAAACCTTGTGGCTGGGCAAAAGGCAGCTCATCCGCTGTGAAAGAGCTGCCAAGCTGGCCGGGAAGGTGCCGGCGGCACTCTGGCCGCTTGCCTGCAGCGGGAACCGGGCGCTGCCCCACACCTCGGTAATGGTCTGTCTCTCCGCACGCACGGCAGAGCTTTCCCAGCCCTGTGAGTAAAGAGCCTCTGCCTGCCTTTGGGAGGCATTGGAGTCTGTGAACGCTGCTGTGTCGGTCTAAGAGCCTGACCCGGTGCTTTCAGCTTGTCTCCAGAGCATCTGTCCCCAGCTTAGGCTGAGGCTGGAGAGGTCTCATCTCTGAAATGAGCCGTAGCTTGTAGGAGGAACGAGCTCGTTTTAGGGGTTCAGGCGCTCGGGGTGGGCCAGGAGTGAAGCCAGCCACCTGGGCTGCTCCATGGTAGACCAGCCTCTTGCCTTTCGAAAGGCACCCGGCTTGCATTGAGTGGGAGCTTGTGTTTGTGCCCAGCAGGAACCAAACGCCTCTCCCGGGGTGCCCTGGCAGCGGTACCTGTAGAGGATCCGAATCGGCAGTATCCCTGCTTTGACTTGTGCAGCAGCTCCCTGGGCCTTTACGTGGCTATTCCTGCCGGCTGGCTGAGCTGTAAATATGCCCGTAAAATGCTACAGAGCCGGCTAGCAAACAGGAGGGAGGCTGGATGCAGGGTCCTGAGCGCCGTGTGGGGAGATGGGAGCCGGGGAGCTCGGCACGGCAGCGTGGTACCCCTCCAAGGCACGTCCTGGTGCCCGGAGGAACTGCGGAACGCCACGACCCAGCTCGAGGGAGATTTTCGCAAACAGGCTGAGCACAGGAGGAGCACCTTCATTAGCATAGTGATTTTTAGTTAAGGTTTGAGTAACGCTGTTTATCTGCAGTGCTGCAGCAGCTGGTCCTGCTGTGGGGGCATGAGCATGGGTTAGTCCCTGCCTCGAGAGCTCTACAGTGCCCGTGCAGGGGACGGGGGAGTGAGGAAGGAGGTGGCGGAAGCCGGTCTGAGAGGTGGTGGCTTTGTGTGTTGGGATTACAGCTGCTTCCGCAGGCGTCGAGGCAGAGCAGGTTTCTGGGGAGGTCTGATGGCGGATGATGAAGGACCTGGGTAGCTGGTGTGTGGGGAGCTTCTCCGAAGCCGAGCAGGATCAGCCTGAAGACACTGGCTTACAAACACTTCGGTAGTAGGCGACGGAGGCTGATGGCTCGGGGTGGTGGAGGAGAGCTGACAGGCTGGGGAGGCACAGCTACCGTGGGCGCTGGAAGCAAACACAGGCAGCTTTACGCTTGATGTGATGGAAAAGGGGGACAGGGATCCCTCTGGCTTTGGTTTTTAAAAGCACTTCCCGAATTCTGGTTGTAGCTGGCATTGGCATCATCTGAAGGAAACTCAGTGTAGCCTTTCTGTGATTTGGTGGCACTTTTCTGTGGAAATATGGTTGACTGACATTCCTGAGTGGGACATGGTGGGTGAGGTACTGGGGTGTTCTCTGAAGGGAATACTGGGGTAATGTTGCTCATCTTTTGGTGATGGTCTGTCCCCAGTGACCCTCCCTTTGGGAATTACAGAAACATCTTGCCAAGACACTTGTTGCAGTCACCGCTTTGAACTTAGCCATGTGAAATAGCGACCATCACCCAGAAGGTCCCGTACCCGCCGCTGCGCAGAGCTGTCGCAAGCAGCAAAGAGACGGCTTTATCTCTTGATACGCGTGGTGGAAGAAGCTGGTGGGATGATCGTTTGGTGGTGAGAGTTTGTGCTGATGCTGGTGCTGGGGTTCACCCTGGTTTGGCGTTTTGCAGGGCTTGAACGGGAGACAGAAGGCGGCTGGGTAGCCCGGATGATGGAACCACCGCCGAGGAGAGTGCTGCGGTCTCAGAAGATCCCATGTAGGCTTCTTAATATTTTTCCTATGATTTTATTGTAAGGCTCATGGGGCGGTTCAGGGAAGCTGGCAGGGTTGGGATTGAGGAGGAGAGGGGCTCGTTACCACAGGAGTAATGAACTGTCTGGCTCTGGGAGGCAAGTAGGAGCAGGATTTAAGAGCAGTGCGGTTGGATGTGCTGTGCTCAGGGGCGGTGGTAACTAAAACGAACTGAATAATAGTAATAATAATGATAATAAAAAGCTTCCCTTGTACACAGCTATTTCTGGTAGCTGATGGCTTCTGGGTTTGTACATTTCAGAGCCCTGTTACTTTTCCAAATTTCCTGGAGGGGGGGTTGTTCTGCTTTTAGGTTTGGGAGAATGTGATCCTTAACCCCAGAATCCCACCGGCTTTCTTCAGGACCCCAAGATGAGCAGAGCTGGATGGGTTCTTTGCTGAGCACATCCCTCCTGTGCGCTGCTGGCATGTTAGAGCTCTCCACAGCTCTGCCAAGGCTGCCTGGGGTGGTCGGGACTTTTCACTTGTACCTGGAGAGCTGGTATCAGTTATCCTAAGGCCGCGGTGACGGACCAGCTCTGTGCCATAGCTGCCTGTGTGGTTGGGGTATGACACGCTCCAGCTTAAAGAAGAACACGGAGAATGCCCTCCGCCCTCGTGTGCCTGGGTTAGTCTTCAGCCAAGCGTCACTGCACAAGCAGCGCAGAACAGTCCGAGGGTGAGTAGGGATGGTGAAGGCCAGCAAGTTATTAAGCCGGTGTTGCTGCTGAAGGTTTTGAGGTGAAACGGTGGTGGTGGAGGTGTGTCTGTGGAGGTGATGTCCCGATGGAGAGGCAGTAAAGCAGGCTGTGTAAGCGCACCCTCACAGGCACGTATCCGAGCTACCTGCTGTGATAACCCAGCTGATGTATGTACCTTTGCTGCGGTAACTCTGCTCTCCCACATCCCTCCTAAGGTGCAGGACTTGTCACTGATGCACGTGCTTCTCATGCCATTGCCCTGGGCACTCAAAACCAAACTCTTTCATTGTCCCCAGGTTGGGAAATTTATATGTTCTTGCTATGGAGGGTGTAGCTGGGGTAAAATGGTTCTCTGGGGTTCCCCTCTCTTGTGATGCGCTCCCATTAATGTCTTAAGCAGCTTTTTTTTTTTTTCTGGCAAGTAGTTATTATCCCAAGTGCTCTGCCACCCGCCCTCGCATGCAGTGACAGAGGGCAATGCCCTTTGCGCGAGGGCAGAGACGGGGGATTTCTGAGGGGTGTTAAGTCCTTCCCTTAACACTTGAGGGAGTGTTAAGGAAACAGCCTTACACAGAACGAAGCCCAAATTTGTTTGTAAATTGTGTCACTGCCATAGGTAGGAGCTTGGAAAGAAAGCGCTGCCGATAGCTGTGATGTACACCGTTGCTGAGCTGTGCTATAAATACGGTCTGGCCCTTGCTAACCAGCAGATCTCTTGTGGAGCTGAGTTAGATACGGGCAGCTGGGGCTGCTTGCGAGCAGAAAGCCCGAGCTGTATGAGACTCATTGCCTGTGATGACTTGTGTACATTAATTGGCAGAATCTGGGCTGGTATGTACTCTATACCACCACTTGAACTGAAAGTCTTGAACAGCTTCTGATTCTATTTTCATTAATAAAAGACACTTACAGGGTGGGGTGGTTTTGGTTTTTTTTTTTTGAGGTTCTTGCTTCTGTCTGCTCTAGGTTCCAGTGCTTCCAGGAGTGTTTGCCCACCGCACTGGCACCGCTCCACTGAGGACGGCTCGTGCTGAAGGAAGCCCTTGGAAGTGCCACAAGCAGGATAAAATGATTTATCTAAATACTATATTTGGCACCAGCTTTTCATCTAAAGCAGAGCCACTTTACACCTGCCTGGTGAGATAAAGGGACTTAAAATGAGCGTGAGTGTGATTTTTATGCCTGAGCGGTATACAAAGACCTCATATAAATGAATACCAGTGCTTCAAAGCTTTTGCTGAATGTTTTTCTACCACCTATAGCACGGTCAGGCTATTTTATTTTCAAGGTACAGTGATATTGCTGAGCAGACCATTTGAAGGCTGTTCTACTTGCTTTAAGGAGGAATGGACAGACGGGTATACGCTGCTATCCCCCGCTGGATGAGCTTAACTGTTTTTCTGGGACGTGTACTCCTACCCTCAGGAGGCTTTCTGCTACTTTTCTAGTTTTTTTGCAATAAGAGCATCTAAATTATGTCCTTGGCTGATACTTCGGCACTTGCTGTGTTGAGGCTGCTGCTGTGTCCGCCCGGGGCCATGGCCGGCCTGGCTCCCACCCCAACGCCACAAGCAGGGGAAGGCTGTTGGGGCGCGTCCGTCCTGGCGAGGGTCCGGTCGCTCAGCGTAGACGTGAGCGCGAGGCAATCGCGCCCGGGAGCGCAGGCCGACACCTTATTTCCATGTCGGTCACGTTACGGTTTGAAGCCTTGCGATGAAAAAGCGATTAGATTTCAAGGCCAGGGATAGGAGAGCGGGACTGAAAGCGATGTGCCACGTGTAGCCGCAGCAGAGCCGGGGCCTGGCCTGGGGAGGGTCTGGCAGGGAGGCTTCCATGTTGTGCTGG
>NW_010563153.1:1132-4666 GCF_000687285.1 Phaethon lepturus | reverse complement strand
TCACGGCTCACGCTGCCTGCCTGTGTGATAAAGACGGGTTGCAAATACAGTTTTGGGGCTAGACAGGGCGCTTTTCCTTCTTCTCTTGCCTAATTTTGGAGCCAGGCAAAGGCAGTGCTGACCAGCAGCACACACAGGGCATCTTATTTGACACAATTTATTGACAGCCCGTGCCAGCGCGAGGGCCACCAGCAGCCTGCCAGCCCCCAACAGAGCCCGGTGGCAGGAGGGAGAAGACCCAAGGGGAAGGTCACCCGCTGGCTGGGACACACACCTTGTCATAAGAAGGGTTTGCGTTTTGGCACTCTGCTTCTCACAGTGGCTGGCGAAATTCCTTTCTACCTCAGTCCGCTCCGGGGAAATGAGTTTTCCATCCACGCAGCACTCAGGATATTGTGAGTTAAAGGTTTCGTATCCCCCTAGGGAAGGGGGGGGGGGGGGGGGAAAAAAAAAAAAAAAAAAGACATGAATGTTTGTGCTTCCAAAACCAGGTTTAATTAAAGTGGAGGAGAAACGAAGCTCCGGCGCTTGCAATGCAGTGGGGTAGCACTGCATGGCGATGGGCCCCGGTGGGTTGATGGGGGATAGTGCTCCCCTGGGGAAACGGATTTGTTTAAAAGGCTTCAGGCACCCAGAAGAAAAAAAACCCTGATACCGCTGACAATTATTAACTTGCCAAAAAGCCGGTGGATCCAGATTAAAACTGTTAGTGAATGTAATTCTGTTGAGTCTAGCATCTATTAACTCCAGTATAGTGGGGACTAAACGCCCTCCCCCAGGTTTTATATATGAGCACTATTTCCAGTGTTTGAGACTGAGATTTCATGCTCTGGAGTCATCCTCTCTAAGTCTGTCATTACTATGCTGTGACAACATAAGAAATACTTTATTTGCATTTTTGAATGGACATAAGCACAAGATGGGGATAGTTGCAACTGTGTCATTAATCACGACAATGCACGAGACAGCGAGGTAACGAAGAGATTCCCACTGAAACCAATCTATTTAATAACAGCTATAAAACTTAATGAAATCCTGTGACAGCATTTGACAACTGAATAGCCCCACATGAGCTATTCTGCATGGTTAAGTACCACATTTGTTTCATTCAGTGCACCACTAATGAAAAGAAATTAATCCTATTATTACATTGTTACTCAAAGTTTGTTGTCAGCTAAATGGTTGCCTGTTTCCAGGCTGGCAGCATGCTTGCATGGAAGCACACTATCTCCAAAATGGACGTGAGCAAGCCAGGTAGCAGAAGCAGCCTGGAAGCGTCAGTGGTGTGCCACGTGCCTGCCACCTGGGCTTTTTCAGAACAGAAATCGGCAGCGAAAGCTCTTCAACAGCTAGATTCAATAATCCGTCGGAGCCCGGCCCTCAAGTAAACAAGGCTCGGAAAGCAAACCCTCCGACGCGATTCATTCATCCGCAGCTGCTTCGCCCTGATAAGCGGTGCGGGTGCCCTGGTGCAAGGAAGGGCTTCGAAACAAAGGAAGCACTGAAGATCTGAGCAGCCGCAGGGCCCCTGCCACCCTCGCTGCCGGGGTGGCCCGGTACAGCTACCTCTGACATTTCAGCTCTATAACACCGGTGTCTCATTTGTTTGCAATGTTTGAGCAGATGTGTGCTCAAATTCATGACGTGCTACTGTCGCCCACTCAGTCCAGACATGGGGTCCTCGACTTGCGAGGGGCCAGCATGATCCAAAGCCCACGGAACATGGTGAAAGTCTGTTTTCCATGACGGAGAGTAGGAGGGTGACGTTGCAGTCTATTGGCACTCAGCACCTGCACCTTTCCTCCTACTCCCTGGGCCCCAGCCACATTCAGCCAGCTCACCCCACAGAGCTCACCGCACCAGGCGGTGGGTCAAGCAGCCAAGAGACCATGGAGGGGGTGGTGTTAGTGATAAAATGATATCCACAACAACTGGGTTGATAAAGTGATATTCCTAACAACTCGCAGTGTGAAAAGCCAACAAACACAAGCAGCTCTCCAGACTCATCTGCTCTCCTGATCTCCAACTGCCCTTCATGAGGTAGACTTTTAAATCCTCTTGTTTTGCACAGCTGACCTTATCTCCCCCATCCCCCAGCCACTGCCATCGCATAGGAAAACATAGGAAAAATGTCCAGTTTCTATATGTAGCCATTATCCCCATTTACGTCCTCTGTTGTTTTTACTCCTGGTTGAACACAGAAATCTGTCCGAGCCAAATCAGCGTGTGTGTTTGAAGAGACACGCATGTCTCCTGTCTCTGGGGCAGCTAACACATGCAGCTGGTGAACGGTTAATTACAAGCCTTGGGGATCAGGATATTTGCAGGCCATTCTTACAGTGAGTCATCTTCTCATCCCATCCTCCAGCAATCTCCTCTTCCCCCTCCCCACTCAACCTAGCTTCCCTGAGGTCATTTCTGCAAATACTAGATTGCTCATCAGAGAGAGCTGGGCTGCGCTTCGATTTTAATCAATAAATAATAGAAACCTTGTCAGCACCAAGGGAGGACCCGTTATTTTGTCTTTCTGCAAGCTCTTCCCCTGCCACACAACCACTCTCGCCATGCTGGGACTGAGCTCACTCAGAATGAAACTGTACCTACGCAGATGAAAGATGTGACACAGTCAACCCCTGGAAGCCAGAAAGCAAGAGAAGGAATGGGGCCTGGTGTGCAACTTGGCTTGCAATTGCTCTGCACTCCGGGGATGGATCCCCGGGACGCTTGGTGACCTGGTGGGGCATGGGGGACCTGCCCATATACCTTATCACTGCAACTTCCGAGGCGAGACCGTCTTAGCCCTTAAGTAGCCAACGCCTCCTGCCAGCTCTCCTACACCAAGGGAGAACAGCAATATCAAGGGGAACCTCTGAAGTGTTGCCGTTTTTTTGTTTTGTTTTTTCCTCATGGTGGTTTTACAGCCCGTTATTTGCAAAGTCGGTAGGACCATAGACCTCCAAAGGACCCTTTCTTCTGATCAGTGCTCAGGGTGATTTATAACGCCACTGTCCCAGAGATCTTCCCCCAGACCACAAGAGCTCCCTAGGGGTCCGTGGCCCTGGTGAATCAGCAGCGCTGCCCACTGAGTCACTCGGGCCACACCAGAGCCAGAACAGTCGCGGACTTCACGGGCCTGATCCTGTGGCCCAGAGCACTTTCCAGCAGCAGGAAAAGGAGAAAACTTTCTCATCCACTAAGGGTGGATGAGATGATCCTTTTAGCCTCAAAATCGACAGGGTTTCAAGACAAGACACTTTACAATACACAAAAGGTACAAAGAGCCTACACCAAAACTCCACCCCAGATAAACTGCCCACGGCCACAGGCACCACTTCAAAGCGTGGGGCCGGTACATGAGGAGGGAAGGACGATCTCGTGGCTAAACGAGCAGGCTGATAGTCAGCAGAGCTTAATTCAGCCACTGGTTTGCCACAGACTTCCTAGCGTGACCCCGGAGAGGGTTGTTCTCCCCCAGTTTAATGAGGTCCCGAAGGACTGGGCTGGCCCAGCGCGGTGCCGGTCTCCCTGCCCAGC
>NW_010563153.1:787-1101 GCF_000687285.1 Phaethon lepturus | reverse complement strand
GTGCTTGGGGGGAGATTGTCGGGCCCCAGGGCAGGCTGGCAGTGCCCGGGCAGAGCCGGTGAGGTGGCCAACCCTCCCCCTCGGTACCAGACAGTACCCAGGCTGGGGGTGCCTCTACCCCTGCAGGGATGCCCCTTGGGCACCGTTCGTTGTAGGAGGCACAAAACGGGGCACATCAGGACAAAAACCCTAGTGTGATAAAAGACTTAATAAAAGTGAATTAACCGGTGAAGACACAGAGGCAGGGTTTATTTGAGAAACATCACCTGGTTTTCTCCTCCCTTTATGGCCTCAGGCTATGGCGAGGGAGGCTG
>NW_010563153.1:376-650 GCF_000687285.1 Phaethon lepturus | reverse complement strand
CGGGGAGGTGTGGGGAGGCACGGGGAGGGAGGTGGGCTGCCAAAACAGAGGGAAAAGGACAAAGGTGCTGCCAGCAGTGGAGGGGAGGCAGGGATGGTAGGACTGCTTGCTTTTTTGTTTGTTTAATGGTTTTATTATCCCCGGGTTACATGGAAGGAAAACAAAGAACCGCAATCAAAGGGCTGTAATACATGTTGAGGGAGGAGGAATTTCTGTCCCCCGACAAGCCCCGGAGTTTCGGCCGTGGGTTTCCCCTGCCAGCCTCGGTATGCCC
>NW_010563153.1:0-278 GCF_000687285.1 Phaethon lepturus | reverse complement strand
TCTCCTTTTATCCGCGGAGACGATTTAATTTTCCACGCAGCCCCGACCTCTCTCGCCCACTCTCCCTTTGATAATCTGCAACTTTTGCCCTTCTTCTCTAATATTCTTTGCTCTTCATCAGCCTCTTATACGCGCGGCGGGGGTGAGCGGAAAGGCACCTGGGCTCACTCCGCAGAATCCATCCGGGATTTATTTCCAGTGGGTGGAAAAGAAACGAAATCCCGGCGTTACCTCCCTGCCCTCCGCCTGTAATCAGGTTAACTGCGGGGCGGTGGAGG
>NW_010563152.1:0-364 GCF_000687285.1 Phaethon lepturus | reverse complement strand
GTGTCCCCACCGGCTCACCGGTGTCCCAGCGCGGTGCAGCCCTTCTCCCATCACCTTCTTTCAGCACAGCCTTGTAAAATAAAACGCTTCCAAGGATAAACGGGAGCGAATTCTCTGGTCCCGGGGCTGGCGGCAGCGGCTTTTCTCTCCAGCAAAGCTGGGGTGTTCGAGGGCTGTAAAAAAGGGTTTCATGGAGCCCAAGAGCAAATCTGGGGCATTTTTTCTTTCTCTTCCGAACGAAGCCTTTATGGAATCGATGGGGCAAAAATGCGCTGCGTTTCCCGTGCCACCCCATTCATGACGATAAAGAGCGACCGCAGCTGCAATCCTTGTTCTGTTGGATGCGACCGGGGTTTTATTAAAG
>NW_010563151.1:9815-22517 GCF_000687285.1 Phaethon lepturus | reverse complement strand
AGCGCGGGAGCCGTCGCCATGACCTCTGCCTTGGAGAATTACATCAACCGTATCCTTCCGGCGGGCAGAAATGCCCCGGGGCAGCCCTAGGGGCGGCGGCAACGGGCTTTCTCTGTCCTTCTCGCCCGCGGGGATGACGGGAGGCCGGGGTGGGGAGCCCGGCGGCTCGGTGCTGCTGAGGGCCGGGCGGCTGGGGGCTGCAGCATGGTGCGGGGTTGGGTGCCAGAGCTACTGCGGGCATGGGGCACCTCCGGGCTAGTCGAGGTGTGAGCTGCGAGGAGACCCCCAGCCCTAGGCAGGCTGCTGAACGGCCTGCGAAAAGCATATCGGCCGGGGCTTCTGGGCTCCTGCGTCCCGCGGGTCGTTGCGTTGCTTTGGTCCTTCCTGGTTGGCTCTCTCGGTTTCTCTTTACGTGAGACTGTCTTCGTAGATAGAATGGAGGTTACGGAAGACACAGGGAATAGGGTCCCCTGTAGCCTCTAGTGCTGAAAACCTGTTCTTTGATCAGGAACGAGATTCACAGTGGGATTGGCCCCTTAAAGGCCATGTGTTTAAAACATGTGTTACCAGATTTATGTCATTTGCTCTAAGGCTGTGAGTTGGTGTTCTTGGAACCCTTTTCTTGCAACTTTTTTTGTACTTCTAATAACCTAGAGGCATTTTCAGTTTTATTCACAAACAGCAAGGTACTAACCAAAATCATTCAGGGTGGTGGATATGCCATCATCAAATTGATATAGTCACACCTTCAGAGTGAGTGGATGTACAGTGCCAGACTTAGGATCCCCACTGCTAAGCTGTTTTTAAGGACTTAGCATGAAGTGTTCGTAAAAGTGTTTCAATTTTGGGGTAGTACAGCTAGTAATGGAAAGAGAGGTGAACTCAAATCTTTAGTCTGCCTTTAATAGTGTTTGTGTATGACTCTTGATGCACGGGTAAATTGAAACTTTAAAACATACTATCATAAAAAATTCTGTGTTGTCAACGTTACTATCGACTACACTGATTTTTTACGAAATTGAAATGCTGGTAGGCTGTTAATGGCTCTTAAAGCTTACATCATGTATGAGTGTTTTAGAAAATGTTAATGGTTCTATTTCAGATATCCCTAAACATTTCCTTAATGAACTATTAGGTACTGTTGCAGTAATTACTTCTGACGGAAGAATGATTGTGGTGAGACTTGTATTTTTTCATATCTTATTTTGCCCCCATAAAGACTTTCCATCATGGCAACAAAGAACTCATGCTAGGATATTACCACTTATATGTTCACAAGTTTACAATTGGGTCTTTTTAAAGCCTTATGGCCATTATTTTATATTGTATGATTTAAACAGTTACTGGTTGTTGCCTGTCAGCTTTGTCCTTTGATAAACATGTGTGTGCAAGTGCTTTGACTTTTTGTCAAGTGGCCTTTTCTATAGGATTGCACAAGAAAATGCATTCTTTTTCTGTTTAGCAATTTCCATCTAAAATGTCCTCTTTCTTCAGTAAGCTCTTCAACTTTCATGCTAAAACCATTTCTTCTGTATGATCACAGAAAAACATTATCTGATAATTACTGAAGAATTTTTATGGGATTCTGTTTAAGCCTGAAAAGCTGACAGCTGGCTATATTACGCTGTATTTTGGATTTATTGCTTCTGTTTTTTTTATTTTTCCTTGTATTCATTTTTCTTTTTTTCCACCTCTGACTTTTATTCTCCTGTGTTTTGAGTTTAACTTAATAGTGTGATCTTTGCATGAGGATTATATCTTCCTGTCTGTCTGTACTAAGCTTTGTGCGGGCCTCCGGAAAGAGAAAACTCTGCTTTTACCAGAAAAATACTGGCTTCACCAAATCTTCAGTCTCGTAAACTTTGTTTTGTTACAAGATACTTTCTACCAAAAAAGATTTTAATGGAATTGGTATATGTGACTCATTGTTACATGGTTCGATGGTATAAATGGGTATTATTACCATGAATGATGGTGTCTTACAGGAGTTTAAATTTCTTAATCAATTACTGGTGCTAAATTACACAAATCAACATGGATTTGGAAAAATTATATTATAATTGAAGTGTCACATAAATTCTTCCTTTTATGTGTTTTGGGGGTGTTTTTGGGTAATTTTGTGGAACCAGGTTAATCTCCTTCAAAGAGGCACCACATAAAATCACGTTAGGAATGGTTTCAATACTATTGACCAAAAGTATCTAATTTTTCTGTTCTTTGATTTATTTAATTATTTGATTTCTGGAGACTTCCATACAAGGAAGATTAATATAGTGTAGAAATAGTTAAATGAGTTGTCCAGAGGGCCATCATTGGTACAAGGGAGACTTTACTTCTTTTAATGCTAAAGATTACTGTAGCTGTTAGCATGAACACTTGGTAGTAAATATAGATACTTTTCTTAAATCAATTAATTGCTTCTAAAGTTTCATTCTCCAGCTGTTTGTGTTTAAGCCTAAAAATAAAACTCTACTGCTTTAGTATTGCCACCTTGTTTAAGATATCCTTGAGATCAAAGATGATAAATTTAAAAGGTAATTGGAGTGCTTTTACTTTTGTGCATTTTTTCAGGGAACCCTCAAAGGTTTTGATCAGACCATTAACTTGATTTTGGATGAAAGCCATGAACGCGTGTTCAGTTCTTCACAAGGAGTTGAGCAAGTAGTGCTGGGATTATACATTGTAAGAGGTGATAATGTGTAAGTAGAGGATATTCTGTTTTAAACCAATTAGTGTGAATATATATCTCACATCTGTGTACATCTTGATAGCCCCAGACATCTTACGTATTTGTATCTGTGGATAGGACTGATTGTACTGTCAAAACTGAGGCATATTAAATGGCAAATATCTATGCTTCTGTTACAGAAGTGATGGCATTGTAATGTTAAGATACTGGACCAATAGTTTACTGAGCTGTAAGTTAACCAGTGCATGTACTGATAGCAGTCTAGGAAGGGACAGTATGAAGCTTAGCATTTTCCTTTCTTGAGTCTAGGCATTGCATAGATATTCTTTATTCCAGTCTGTGAATGGCAGGATCTGTCGATGGAGGAAAAGATAGAAGAATGAACAAAAGATGGGATAGGACTTTTGTGCAACAAGTCAGAAATCTGGTATACAAAGTTAACTTCTAAAAGGATTTTTTTTAGATGAGATTTTCACAGAGAACACTTTATAATCTGGAAAATGCTTGAAGGTTCTGGCTGAACAGTGTAACTGCTGGGCAGTCAAAGCCAATGTAGTGACAGGTCAAAGCTGTCAGTTGATATTTGATGTAAAATTCCATGACAAAATGATAGTAAAATTAATTCTCTGCTCATTAAATGCAGAGAAAAGTAGCTGATGTGCCAAACGATGGGAGGGTTACAGGAGAAGTAGAAATAAGGCCTCGTAAGTGGGCCTGCTAAGGAAGATGATTTTTGCAACAGCATTCTGAAACTGATGGCAAAAAATTAGATTATTTTTTATCACAACTGGAAAAAGAGCATGTCATAGTGCTGAACCTGTGAGTCTGGATAGGAATTTTAATCTTCTAATTTTAATGGATATTTCTGTACAAAGAAATGTCAGACTTAGATTTTTAGCTAGATGTGTTCATCTAACATCATAGAGAAAGCAGATCATTTTGGAAGGCTTTCATCACTTGACTTACGTTTTTAGTCAAAAATAAATAAATTGACAAATATGAAAAGGTAAGGCTAAGCATGCTACTCCAGCAGTAACTTTTCATTCAAATAGTACAAACATGTATAAAAAGACAGATGCCGAATTTCAGTATGTTAAGAGTAGCATGAATACAGAATTATTTCTTCTAATGAATATGCCTCCAAGTTTGTCAAGTTTACAAAAAATAGAATACGTTCTATAAAATAACGTTTTGAGCACAGCTATAGAGGTAATTTGGTGCTGTAAAGTCAGGAGTGGTATAAGGAGATGGGGAGATAATTGCTTCATTTAATTTCATCTCGCTTTTTCTGTTCTTGAAAAAGGAAGATAATCCAACAGCAAGTTATTTATAAATATATTTCATTCCACATTGTAAAACTTAATTGTGGAACTCATTGCTGCAGGATGTGGCAAAGACCAAAAATATAAATTTGTTCAGAAAGCTATCGTATGGATTAGTATACCATAGTTTCTGGTGGCTGTTAAAGTCATTTTGTGGATACAACCACTAGCTCATAAGTCTCTGATGTGGTGGACAGGATATGCCAGAAAGATTAGACTGTGGTTCTTATGTTCCTTCTGGGTTAGTTCTCATCCTGAGCTAGTATGTTCTGTTACCTGCACCTTCTCTTTTCCTTAAGGCAGTTTTACTGCGTCCAGGTAAGTCTTAACATAGCATAGGTGAAATACTATACTCTCTTGAATAAATTGATAACATTTCACTGGGCTGTGTTGAAGGAAATTGTCTTGTTTATCTGATGCTGTATGACTCTATGTATCTGACTTGCAAATTGCTGTAGTTAAACATTACTCTTGAAAAGCTATTCTCTCCCTAAAAGGTTTCTAGTTCTTGTTTCAGAGGCTAACCTACTGCCTAAAACAGACCAGTAGTATTCTGTTCTTATAACCTTTATCTTTGGGGGAAGAATTCTTTAACCTCTACTTATAGTCATCAAAATTTGAAGTTCAGAGGATAGAGCTCTACAATTTAAAAAAAAATAAACAAGTAGTCTTTACTAGGAAGTTAATGTTGTGGCTTTTCAGATTTGCACCAGGGGATTTCAACAAATGATAACCTGTTTTTTTATTGCAGTGCTGTCATTGGTGAAATTGATGAAGAGACAGATTCAGCTCTTGACTTGGGGAATATTCGAGCAGAACCTTTAAACTCAGTTGTGCATTGAAAAGATGAAAATGCACAGGGACTTTGTAAATCTTTGGTTGTACAGACCTATTTAACAATGTGGATGATTTTTACAAATTGTGTTTAATTTGTTTAGTCACTGGTTTTTTATTATGAATATGTTGTAGTTTTGCATGTAAATTAAAGTTTCTACATTTTACTAAAGACGTTTTCATTGAATTTCCTTTTGGTTTTCATGCTGCATAATTTCACTGTAAAATACATACTGGAAAATGCAAGCAATATCAGTGATAGTCCTGATATTGTGTATACATATCTCATTCTTAAAATAAGATCTCATTTCTAAAGGTAAACCAAGGCTTTTTGTGTTAACTCAGGATATTTTGCAGGTAGATTGTATAACAGTCAGTTTAACCATCCCTAAATGTAGTTCTGGCTGTAAGTAGAAAACTGTTTTTTGCAATTTTTTTTTTTTGTAGCGTAGAAAACAAGGGTGTTAAAAGCTTTCACAGTCAAATTAATGACTTATGCATGTCATAGGGTTTTTTGTTGTTTATCAAATGTTGTTCTCTAGTCCCCAAGACTATACTAGAGGTGCAGGACTTCTTAGTGTCTTAATGCTTGCAGACAAATTAAACTGAAGAAAGACAGACTTTTGAGCAGGAACACAGAACCTAAATCAAATATACACCTTGATTTGAAGCCTATTAAATTCCAGACCAGCTCATTCTCTATCTTGTCTCAGCAGCTGTAGTGTTGCTCAAAATTTGGGTAAGACCTATAGAAAGAGAATTGTGTTTGCTAATATGTAACCATTGTCTTGCTAGAGTGTAGCTTAGAAGACACAGGAGTACTTTAGATAGATAAATTTAAGTCAAAAGAAATAATTTCCCATAATACTGAATATAAGGATCACAGGTAACCATAGTAGACCTCTTATACATCAGCAACAGCCAAGTTAAGTGGGACAAGCTCTGTGTAGTATATTAGGCCACATCCTATTCACTACCCAGCAGAAATACTGGTATGGTGGCAGCGAGAGGAAGTTGGTACTACTGGACAAAGTTGTCTTCCTTGTCCTGTAGTGTGCCAACAGATCCGGTATTTCCCCCCACCCCATATATAAATGTGCTGTTGGGGGCGAGGAGGGGGTATCTTAAAATGCGTATTTGTTTTTTAAATTGATTTTAATAGTAAGTGGGATTTGGTACTTTTCATTGCAAGTTCACTGTTTGGAAACCAAATACATTGAACTGAATATATTTTTCTCCATTAAATCTATCTCAATTCTTGTAGCTTCCACCTTGTTTTCTGAGATTTTTTTTGTGGTGGAGTATGTGAAGCCCAGCAAACCTTTTTCTCTTTTATCCATCTTGTGACCTAGTAAAGTAATGTTTTGTAGTTTCCTGTCCACATTTCTGCAGAGAATTGCTGAGCAGACATCGAATAAAGCAAATCAGGGTTTTTCTGTGATTACTGAAAGTCAGTAAAGTCTGACTATAATTCATTATGTTAAACAAATCGACCAGTTTCATTAAGTAGTCAAGAAAATCATGTATAATGAAAAGCCCTTTTGCTACTGAAACACTGATATTGGCACAAGAGAAAAGAAAGTATATAAACCGAATTGTATTGGTAAAGGACAAATAAAGCAGATTATGTACATTAGCTACTTTAGGGCTTAGCAAAAAAAAAAAAAAGCAGAGGCAAAGAGTAGAATCAGGATGAGCTGATTTTAAATATACCACTTAACCTTGGATATATTAGGAGAGTTATAGTTGAAATACATAGGTTGAATACTTGTAGAAGTACTGGAATGACTAAGGAAAACTTGCTTTACAGCTGAGGAATTGTGTTTGAAGCTGAGTGATGGAATGTTAATGCGTATGGAGACCATCTGCTTTGAGCACATCATTTGCAATGCAATTCCTTGGTCCTGTGTTTGGTTGAGGACTTAAAATATGATGAGCTGCTGCTGATAGTTGAAACTATTTTCTCTATCCTTAAAGTGATGATTTCAGCTGCAAAGCTGTGGAACCAAGGTGGTGAAGCTGATCAGTAAAATACCGAGAGTGACCGGATGAGAATTCTGAGTAGTTCAGAAATTCTGAAGCAGGAAAAACATGATCTGGGTAATAATAGTTTCACACAATTAGGTGTTTAAAACACAGATTACAAACCCTGTTGTCTTCCCTTCAGGTGAGTGACCTCAGCTCTTGCATGCACTCTTTCTGGACCTGTGAAATTGTGTGTGCAGGGTAGGGGTGGGGTTACAGCTTAAAGAAGTTAAACTGTATTTCCACTCACAAGCTGATCTAAATTTAGGGTATTCTCCAAGGGATTGAGAAAGATAAGTTTGATCTTTCATTCAGAAAAGGATCCTAACAAAAACTGGCATGTAGCCCGAATAGCTTGTTATGCAGTGCATTGTCAAATCGATTCTTCTGGAATGAGATAGGCAAAGGATGGCCAGCTCACAGGTCTGACGGGGACTGTGGGCAGTAACTCAGCCCTGCCAAAATGGAGCCTGCTCAGAAACAAAGTACTGTCTAAAGCCTTAAAACTGGCAGCTGTGGAATTTGCTTACCTTCATGCTTAGACAGCAGCAACATAAAGACATCACAACGTAAAGAGTTGTGATTTTTTTTTTTGGCCTGCACTCAAATTTTGTTTCAATTCCTGCCCCAAGTTTTGCTTCAATTTGTACCATTGGTTTTGGTGTGGATTTCACAAAAAGCCTCTTCTGGATGTACTAGTGAAGGGATAAAAGCCAGGAGACACAATCAGAAGGGGTTTCTTGAAATCTAATCTAGGGCCTGATATGCTTTTAAAAACTATAAGATGAAATTACAGCCTTGTGAACTTATAGGAGCTCTAATCTATAGTGGATAACTAGGTCCTTCTAAGTATATGGTGGAGAGGAAGCACTCAGGAAAATGGTATTTGAGGCAGGAAGTTGAATTAAAACCAATCTGAAACAATATTTTTATTGGCTCAAACCTGTTGTGCAGTCCAAGTATGTTGTGCAGTGCAGCTAAAATTAGGTCACCAATGAAAGTTAATAATGTTTTATATCATTAATTTACTTTCATAAAATGAATCAAAGTAAGAAAATGGGACTGAAACCAGAAAGTGCACATAGACTGATGGCCTTATATTAGTCTTTCTAAAAAAGAAAGCTAGAGATTATTAGTCCCCAGAGGAGAAGCTGGCTAGGGTGGAAGCTCAGCAAGTGTGAAGGCTGTGTATGTGTCTTGACTCTAGGTGAACCTACACTGCAGCTAGTGTAGCAGAAGTGTTTAAAGTAGTAAAGAGGTAAAACAGAGAGGAAATTAAGAAGTAGAGCTGAATTTTTGAGAAGGAAGGTTATCTCCTCAGATGCTGAGGAGGTATGAAAGAGGACTGGAATGGAAAAAGAGTACCACAGGTGATTATTGTGTTGAGCAGGGGTGTGTGCCAGCTGGCTGGGGCGAAGGTTCTCCTTGCCATTTCCCGCTCATCATACAGATGTAGCAAAGCAAACGTCTCCTAGGAGATGAGGGGTAGTATTGTCTGCAAAAAGCCTTTGCTTTATTTTTGCTGGAGGGAAAAGTACTCTCAACAAAAAAAGAGTAATTCCCTTTTCAGACTTGAAGGTGCTCCCAGTGAGTTCTGACCACTGTGGCCATATGACTGTCATCTGATTCTTCAGGGTACATAAAGAGCCTTGCTGAGGTAGGAAGAAGGTGTCGTAGTCCATAATGTTCTTGAAACTGTCTTTTCCTGCAAAGAGCCTAGATTAAAGACCCAATAAATAACAGGTGCTGTTGAGTAAAATCCAATGTGTCCTTGCAGAGTAATAAACCAATTTTACAAAAATGCGCAGGGCAGAGAAAGTTGACGCTCAGGACAAAAGGAAGTAATGCTGAATTGGAGGTAATTGTCATATTCCATTGTTTCCTGCATTGCCCTGGGTTAGTCACTTCCTCCTTTTGTTTGTTTAATAGAGATCTTGGAGTGAAAGGACAAGTCTTGACTAGTACTGGAAAAGGGTATCTCCAGTGAAATGACTGAGCTGGCTTATAGAGATTAATTAAATTCATTTGGTGTGCATGCAGCAACACAGAAGCCATTCTTCTATGGTCCAAGGGCAACTTCCCTAATTGCAGTCCATGAGAATGTTCACTTCACATGTTTGACATCTAAGTTCTTCAAATATTAGGTGACCTACAGGCAGGTTACTGGATTGAAAACACATGGAATGTGTTTTGAGTTCTTATTCTGACAGTGGAGAATTTCTGTGTGACTCAACCTTTGCTATCAACTATAGCCTGTTATCCTTAGTCCCTGGAGTTAGTGTTTGTCCTTCAATCCATTTTATAAATAAAGCAACTAAGAGTTGCTTTAATAATAGTTGCTTTAATAAACTACAGTAGTAGTTTATTGATTAGAATAATGGAAATAAGTATGTGGATTTATTTTTTTTAGTGGAAGAAAGTTCTTCAGTCTCAGTACAGATCCGGAAAAGTTGTGTCATATCAATCAGTCTTAGCTTCCCTGTTGTTTAAATAGTAAGGCATACTTCATGTGTCAGGTATTCACAGACAAAAAATCATGAAACCCAGGTGTGCCAGAAGAGGGTATCTGTACAGACTGAGCCTTGAGGTGAGGGAGGGAAAACTTGTACCACGCTTAGGTTAAAAACACGACAGAAGATAGTAAAGAGCCAGGCATTTGTCTTGGAAGTCCTGTTCCTGATAGCGTCTTCCAATGTGCTTTATTCTGTCTTGGGGTCCTTTCCAGGGGCCTTTTCTTTACAGTAATTTTTACAGCAATGGCAGAAATGCTGACATTTCTTCCAGTAGCAGCATTTTCCCTGAAAAAAATAAAAGCCACACTGATGAAGGTGGAAATGAAAGCTGAAAACAAAATAGCATTCAGACTTTTGCCAAGAACTACTTACTCGCACTAAAAGCCTGACGTTATCTAGGCAATAATATCTTCCTTCCTGGAGCCTTGCAGCACGTTCCAGGAACCATGGAACTTGTGTCGAACAACATGCTGCTGCCGTGCAGCCTTACATCAGTGTCGGTGCCAACAAATGCCAAGAAATTTCACTCCATGCTGAACTTCTTGCCTGCTACTTGCACTTTTAGATAAAAGGTGTTTCCTACTCGAGGGAGTACAAGGGCATGTGCATGAACTGGTTGTGTCCACTAAAACATCTTTAATGGTTGTCCTGCCATCTTCTTTTTGTTTTATACTCTAGATTTATCTTATCTTTGGTTCACTGTCGATTTTCCCAGCGGTGATGATTGCAGGGCTCTGCATAGAAACTGGAGTGAAAATTGCACAGGTGGAGAAATCAAATAAGCTGGATTTGTAGTAAAATCCATAAAAAATAGAAGTAAGCAGGATAGAACCCTACTGAACGTGAACGAAGTTAGACTTTACAGCAGTGCTCATTATAGTCAAGTTCTCTTTAACACAGATACAATTGTTGTGCATGTCATATTATGAGAAATACTGAGAAATTGTAAGAAAACATTCTCGGAAATATTTTAAGGCACTAGAATTACATGTGGAAGATTCCAATCCTAAAATATTATTTTTTAATTATGGTTCTTGCTTTGAATTTTTGTGTTTAAATCTTTGGGAATTCTCACTTGTATAATTTCAGATTTCAACTCTGCTTATGATGCATATGAAAACCTGTATGCACATGAATGCTGTTATGTCATGATCTGGATGAGGGGATTGAGTGCTCCCTCAGGAAGTTTGCAGATGACACCAAGTTGGGCGGGAGTGTTGATCTGCTGGAGGGTAGGAGGGCAACGCTACAGGCTTGGGGAGGAGTGGCTGGAGAGCTGCCCGGTGGAAAAGGACCTGGGGGTGCTGGTTGACAGCCGGCTGAACATGAGCCGGCAGTGTGCCCAGGTGGCCAAGAAGGCCAACAGCGTCCTGGCCTGTATCAGGAATAGTGTGGCCAGCAGGAGCAGGGAAGTGATTGTGCCCCTGTACTCGGCACTGGTGAGGCCGCACCTCGAATCCTGTGTTCAGTTTTGGGCCCCTCAGTACAAGAAGGACGTTGAGGTGCTGGAGCGTGTCCAGAGAAGGGCAACGAAGCTGGCGAGGGGTAGTTTTGGGCCCCTCAGTACAAGAAGGACGTGTAGGTGCTGGAGCGTGTCCAGAGAAGGGCAACGAAGCTGGTGAGGGGTCTGGAGCACAAGTCTTCTGAGGAGCAGCTGAGGGAACTGGGGTTGTTTAGTCTGGAGAAGAGGAGGCTGAGGGGAGACCTCATCGCTCTCTACAACTACCTGAAAGGGGGTTGTGGTGAGATGGGTGTTTGTCTTTTCTCCCAAGTAACTAGTTACAGAACAAGAGGAAATGGCCTCAAGTTGCGGCAGGGAAGGCTTAGAGTGGATATTAAGAAGAATTTCTTTACTGAGAGAGTGGTCAAACATTGGAACAGGCTGCCCAGGGAAGTGGTGGAGTCACCATCACTGGAGGCGTTCAAAAAATGTGTAGACATGGCACTTCAGGACATGGTTACTGGGCATGGTGGTGTTGGGTTGATGGTTGGACTTGATCATCTTAAAGGTCTTTTCCAACCTTAATGATTCTATGATTCTGTGATTCTGCAAACTGTCCAACCAGAGTTGCTGGTGGTGTATGGCAAGGATCTGCAGTATTAGCACTGATGGAACATGCAGGTGATGTAGCATCCTCAGATACAAGGGACGGATTGTCAAAACTGTATTCAAAGCAACATGCATGCAAAAGACTGGGAAAAAACATGCAGCAATAAAACCCCTAGCTATTTACAACCATATAAAACTCGATTTATAGCATTTCCATTTATTCCAATGAATAAAAACAGTTCTTGCCAAGTGCCACCACTTGTACCATTTCATCTATACCATTTCATCTATACAGAGCTGATTTACGGGAGCTCTGTTTTGCAGAGAGTTGCGGTTCTGAACAGGAGCCAAGGCAGGAAGTGATTATGGCTAAGGAGCTGATGCTGATTGAAAACGTGTGATGCTGCAGAGGAAATGTCACACAATAGAACCTCAGTTAGTTTGGAAATAGATTTCAAAAACAGGGCACATTAAGATGTAAACAGTCAATAGGAGTGGGGCCCGCCTTTCTCCTAACAATCGGATCATTAGCAGCCGGAGCGTGCAGAACGATTTCCATGATTAAACTGCAAGTGCAAAATGCGTGAAAGTGCATGCTCATCAACGCCGAATGGAAACAGCCTTCTTGCTGTGTTTCTTCTACTGCTTGTCCTGACTCATCCTGGATACAAGAGTCAGGCGCTAAGTGCAGCTTAGATCTAGGCAGTGCAAATGCTGGAGGTCTTTGAAAAGGCAGGCTCCGGATTCTTTTCTGTAACTATACTGGGGTAGGATTGCTCTGTGGAATTGTGCTTCTGATTTTCAAGACTGCTTCCCTGAAAAGTCATCAGCTCACATTAAATTAAAAATGTCGGGATCTGAGTGGAAACAGTCTCTGATGAGAAATGGAACAGAATTCAAATACTGGGTAGAGTTAGCTGTTGTTATAATTTAAGTGATGATTGTTATGTGGGTGAAGGGGACAGCTTCCTGTTTTATCTAGAGACTAGTTTAACACCTTGCATGGTTTATAATATTCAAGTAGTTTTAACTTTTATGCTCTAAGTTCTGATTCGATCATTTTTCAGGAGTCCAGCCAGTGCAGAAAGTAAGACAGACAAACTTCAATCTGGGAGTCATACCATTTTATTTGTGGATAAGTGGATTGGGTTTGCATAGCAAGGTTTTGGTAGCAGGGGGGTTGCAGGGGTGGCTTCTGTGAGAAGCTGCCAGAAGCTTCCCCTGTGTCTGACAGAGCCAGTGCCAGCCGCCTTCAAGATGGACCTGAAC
>NW_010563151.1:1660-9197 GCF_000687285.1 Phaethon lepturus | reverse complement strand
ACTGACCACAACCCCCATTCCCCGTCCCCCTGTGCCGCGCAGGGGGAAGAGGTAGGGAAAACTGGGAGTGAAGTTGAGACTGGGAAGAAGGGAGGGGTGGGCAGAAGGTATTTTAAGATTCGCAATACCCTACTCTGATTGGTAATAAATCAAATTATTTTTTCCCAAGACGAATCTGTTTTGCCTGTGATGGTAATTGCTGAATGATCTCTCCCCGTGCTTATCTCAACCCAGGAGCCTTTCACATTTTCACTCCCCTGTCCAGCTGAGGAGGGGAGTGACAGAGTGCCCTTGGTGGGCACCTGGTGTCCAGCCAGGGCCAACCCACCACACAGAGGACGGCATAAACCAGTTTGAGTTTATTAACAGTCAATACAAAGACATGTTGATGATTAGGTTGGTCCCAATAATTGTGTGGAAAAGGGAGCTGGAATGAGCCTGTGTGATTCAGGATTTCTTGGTAAATAATTTCTGCTCTGGCTACCTAGCTGCTGTGAAAGGACTGTTAGCTTTGTACTGGGTTATTTTTGCCTTGATGCTGTAGAAATATGTAAGCATGATACTGTTTCATGAAAAGCCATTAAAAAGGAGCATGTGAGTTGGATAATAACTGTCCATTCTTGCAACAGGGAATGCAATTGTATGCACAGGATTTTGATAATACAGTTGGAGACAAAAAGTGACTTTTCTGTAAGGCTATGGAAATTGGCAGTTCATCTACTACTGGCAGTAATGTCCATGTAGAAGCTGCGAGTGTTTATAAATGTGAAGGAGGTTGCGTTTTTTGTTTACAAAGATGCCTAGAGCTCCGTTCTACATAGAGACACTGCTATAGATGTTTGAGGATGGGCGTATGAGGAGGGAGAAGAATTTCTACCGTACTCCATTTCTACAGTTAAAACAGAAACGGCAAGAGAAGATAAAAAGTGAAAATTGTCCTTGTCATTTGCGATACACAGCTGCGCTCATAGGACCTAGCTGGTATGTGGTCCATATTATCCTGAATAAAACATGGACTGTGCTGCTTGCCTGTGTAATAGTCACTGTCCTTGTTGTGCTTATAGCAGTGATTAAATTAATAGTAATAATTAAAGATTAGTAATTCATCGTAGTTAATAGGTAGTAGAATGGTCGGCTATTACAGTAACCTCAGCTAAAGTAGTGCTTAAGCTTGCATCAGCTTGTGATTTGCAGGTGCACACAGTGAACTCCATCTGCTACTGGCAAGCTGTAACCAAGGGCTGAGAGGAGGCATAAGTCAATCTGGTGGCACAGTGAAGACTGAGCCCGTGATTGCCAGCCCGTGCCTTAGGGGCCGTTTCTAGGTATCACGCAATACTCCCAGCACCTGCAGATTGTGCTGGTGTGCTTCTGGCTGTCATTTAGAAGAGGTCTATTGTAATGATGATCTTCATAGTCTTCTCCAACTAGCTGTGCTAGGAAAAGACATTATAATTCTAAGCAGATTAAGAAGCAGTCTTTCACACTGCTATTTTTTAAGCGTTCTGCATTGTTAATCTGTTTCAGAAGTTAAAAGAAGTCTGTGAACAAACAGCAACATTAGGTTAACACACACTGGGGTGAGGAAAGATTGGGACAGCCACAAATCGTGTAAACTGACACCCGCCAAAGGTCTTCTTGCCAATTGTTTGTGGGTTTATGGGTAAATAACGGGTACAAGTGACACAGCGGTGAGAAACCTCACCCCTGTGCAGGCTGGAAGGCCTTGAGGCACTGAGGAGTTAAGTGTTGGAGTTAGTTACATGTTGGGTTATGTTCAAGGTCAGGTTGGAGGGGGCTCTGAGCAATATGATCTAGTTAAATATGTCCCTGCTCACTGGAGGCAGGTTGGACTAGATGACCTTTAAATGTCCCTTCCAACTCAAACTATTCTATGATTCTCTCTGATAAAAGCTCCTCTGCTTGAGGATGGGGATGGTGGAGAGGAAGGGACACTGGAATAAAACTCAGCTCCAGCTGCACCCAGGCTCATCACAGGAGCCATCAGCCCATCAAAGGCCCATCTACACCAGTCCAGGGGAGCAGAGAAGCCCAAGGGTGGGCAGGAACCCAAATTAGGGACTCAGAGGAAGGTACTTGCTGTCTGGGCTGCTCCCGGGAGAGCCTCAGCTGCATGGTCCAGGTGTGAAACCATAAAGATGAGGCAAGAGCTCAGTTACAGGGCACACGGAGTGGCTGTGCTTGGCTGCTGGAGGGATACACATTGTACGTACCTATATCTACGTATCTATGTCTACAGACATATCTATATGCATATACCTATCTTTGTATCTATAGCTATACATTTGTTTGTACCGTTCCCATCAGGCTACTGGATTTGGCAGCTTGCTCACAGTAAGTACTGAGTAGCTGGATTGCCCTGTTAGGATGCACTGTAAACACATAAATGATCTTCCAGACAAAAGAAGGGCCCCTAACAGGGCTGAAGATGTGCTTGATCCTCTTGTAGGATAGCATACACAAATCAGAGATTTCAAGGCAATAAGAAATGAAGTTTGTGACAGGAGTCCTGAGCATCTGTATGAGTTGGTGCCACTGAGGAGAAAAGCTGATTGACTCACTGTTGGTTCAGCATTGTATCAAGCCTGTCCCTCATGAACACTGAAGACCTGTGGGCTAATGTCCCAGCCCGGCCCATTCCCATGGCCCTGCCCATTCCCATGGCCCTGCCCAGCCATCCTGGGGCTGTGTCTGACCGTGGTCACCCTCACAAGGCCTCATCCTCATGCTGACCCTGACCTGGGGACAGACTTCCCAATTGTCTTGTTACCAGGAACTTGCCTAGTAATCTGCAGTCCTGGTTGGAACCAGCCACAGTCTTCAGGTCCACCCTACTTGCCTTGCTCTGGCGTGGTGGGACTAGGCTTTGCCTGGCAATGCCCCTGCTCCCACAGCTCCATCACTGCTCATGGCTGCAGCTGCAGCATAGAAGATATCTCCAGGCCAGACCCGGCTGGCCCCAGTCCCAGCAGCTGCTGTCAGATATAGCCTCTTCCAGGCCCCAGGAGCTAAAGGCATGGTCTCAGCAGGGTTTCCTTTGCAAGATCAACACCAGGTGCACAACTGAACGTTCGAAGGAGTTGCCATCTGTGCCAAGGAGACAGATATGCAGACCTTCATTTTGGCTTTGTGTGCAAAACCGATTATATCTGCACAGACCCTTTCAGCAGACGTGAGGTTGCCTCATGGAGTGACAGCCAGCCTTCTGTAGAAAAGTACCCCAAAGATCCCCACGTGTGGCTAGGTTTTCCATGGAGACGTTGCCCTTGGCTTCCTATTGATAGTGTATCACCACTGAAGACCAGTGAGCAGTTCAGCATGCCCATTAAAATCACACCTCTCCACTCTGGTTTCAAGTATCGTGGACACTGTTAAGACTCTACCAGTGGCTGTCTGGCTGCAAGACATATGAGTATCTTTCTGCCTCTGTATAAACTGAAGAACATGTCATGAAAAATAACTTGCTATAAAAAATTACACCATATTACCTGTTACTGAAACAGGATCTCTAGTTTTAATGTCATTGGAGGGCACTGAAGGCTACATGTAGACATGTATTGGGGCATTCAGGGCTTTACAGAATGCACTTCTCACGTGGTCTTCCCCTTCTTTGGAGCTGTGATACTCCAGAGCAGCTGGAGTGGTATAAACTACAGAACCAGGATTCACTCCTGTTATGAAACCTCATGCTGCAATTCCAGTATGTAAGCCATAACTGTTCAGTGTTGAGGCTTTTTCTGGTGATGGTGGACTCGGAAAGGAAAGGTTTTGTGCCCTGTGTGTCTGGAATGACCTCAGACTCCAATTTCTCCAACAATCTAATTTGACCTTTCAGTACTGACACAAGACCATTAATCTCATCTTCTTACTAATCCCATGTAAGACATCAGGCATGTGAAAGAAATTGCTAAATTTAGGATAGGGACACAGGAACCACAATATGAGTAAAATTATAGAATATGCTGAAAAGCAGACAATGGCTGGAGCTGAAACGGCTGGAGAAGAGAGACTGGAGGCCATGTGTTGCATTACAAAGGAGAATGCTGAAAGGAAAAGACACTGCCAATGAACAGGTAAACTGGCATACCATAAACAAGTAGCTGGATGTTATTTCCCAAAGTGTGGAAAATGAAGCTGCAGCTCTTCTGGAAGAGGACTGCCTGACACTATGCTCTGGAGCTGAAGGTGTGTTGGATAGAGAAAAAACTGAAGCTTGTGTTGAAGACCTCCATAAATAGGCATAGTTGAAGAGATGTAGTTTGATAGTGGAAAACATCTCTTCATCTGCTGTGTTTGCTTGTTTAAAGCCTTGCTTTGAACAATTTCAGTCTTGCTTAAGAAAGGCAATTTTTGTGTGATGCAGAGCCAAGAGCCCCTGATTCTGGAGTGCAAAGAACAATGGCAGTGGGGTGCAGGAACAAGCTGAAATTCCCTTGTTCACATGTAATTTGCCTGCGTTGCTTGCATTGTACAAACAAAATGGAAAAAAAACCCCACCACAAAACCCTCAACATGCACCCACTATGTGCCAGTAGTATGTCATCAGGCGCTAAGACACCAGGGAACTGGTCCACACGCTTAGACAAAAACAGTAAAAGGTAGACACCTATACAGAAGATCAGCTCCCTGTTTTATAGAACAGAATACAGCTCTGTTTCAGGATAAATAGGGACCTCGTGTATTGTCATGTAATGTAGCAGCACCACTTTCAGGGTAGCTGGCGCGTTTTCCAACAAGCAGCCACCCACTTCTGAGAATAGGGTTTTCACTACTGAACAAGAAAGCAAACACATGAACTTTGAAGTTAATGAATTGACTAGACTTTCCTTTACGCACTTACCCTCATGGTAACACGAACAATTGCTATGCTAGATGTTAAACCTGGCTTTCAGTTTGGTTTGTCCAGCAGCCAATAACCTTCACTTCTCATTAAGAGCCAGCAGTAAAGAAGCATTTACCATTGGCTGTTACAGGCAAATAGAATGTGTAGTTTGTTTGCTTTTAGTAACAGGTGGTTTGTTACTGTATAAGGTAAGGGTGGTGAGAGGTGTCTCTAGGGTAAGGGGATGGTGAAAACACGACAAAGTTGGTCAGTATGCTTATAGTAGACTAGATTTATACTCCCTCTGCAAAGCACCAGTGAAGCAGTTAGAGCTGCAGAGGTCAGCAATGAATTATAAGCAGGTGCCTGGACGTCTCAGAAGCCGAGACTCACCAGGCAGACACATTAATGCTATAGCAGCGCTACTCAAACAGCCTTTAACTGATCTTTCAAGCCACTACTCTACCAGTGAATAACTATGAAAAACTAATCATGTTTGTGGCTACAATTCAACACATCATTTTGAAGAGAGCAAAACCTGGACAACTTGTAGACCATTTCCTCCTGAAGAAAAAAAGCAACTGGCATAATGATATTCTCTGAAACAGAATTGCATACTCTGTACAACCGATTTTAAAAATCTAGCAATTCTCTTAGTTATTGACCTGAAATGGTTTCTAACATACCTTAGCAAAGAAATTAAGAAACACACTTGCTTTCTCTTTGGAAAGAGATCAGGAAGTTCCAAAAGCTGAACTTTACTGTTATGGTGGAAGCCAGAGAAAGCGCTGCTAAAGTCAAGGTAAGCCAACATGTACTGCTCTCCCTCTGTCCACTGAATTACTCATGTCATCGTAGTGGTGCAGGCTGGAGAAATTTCTTAACACCCTTTCCCTTTGCGGGCTACGAACTGGTCAGCTCCCCATGGGATCAAAACCTGTGGGATTTACCAGCCTTTCATGGCTACCGGAACCTCACCTACTACCTTCTGCCCAGACTACAAGGATTGCTCTAAAATACAGGAAGAGTTTGGGAACCTCAACTCTAGTCCATGATCTTAACACAATTGTGCTTCAGGCTTGCCCAGAGGAAAAGGCACAGATGCATGCTGGCCTTTTGCCTGGCCTCGAGAACAAGCTGAAAATGCAACCATGAACAGAGCTGGAGTGAGCAGAGGAGAGGTCTGGAGAGTTCTAGGGGCAGGGAAGGGGGTGGAAAGCAAAGTCAAGAAAGAGAACTATAAAACGAAGACATGTACTAGATTACAAACTTTATTAAATATCAAGTTGGAATGGATTATCTGGGATTAAATACAGTGTATTAGCTTCACAAAAATGTATTCATATAAAAAAAGAACATTTCCATAGCAGCATTCATTGCTTTCCTCATTGCCTGTTAACTCAAGTCCTTGAATTAGCAGGTAAAACCCCCAAATTTTTGCTGTCTTCATCCATCTCAGTACAACCATTCTTACTTTTCCAGAATTGGGACTTTGTTCTATAATCTTCTGACCGCTATGGAGTTTTGCGGACACGAAATGACAACTGCAGATCTTCAGTAACAACAGGTGACTCCCTGAAATAAGTAAAGCTGCTTGTTTTATTGACACAAATGTCCTACAACGCTGGCCAACACTTGGGCTACAGCCATCATATCATCAGCAGCTAGCAGCAACAAAAAGATTGGCTATCCTATCACACAAGTTTTGGAAAGTACCGAGGAGGCTGAAGGTTGATATATTAACATTCCTTCCTTCCCGCTCCCCCCCATGAAGTGTTTCGGGTGCACCACAGGTGCTGATGTAGGAACTGTGAATGTTCAAAGCCGCAGCAATTTTTAATACAAAAATCAACATGAATACCATGAGAGGCAGTGGACAGAAACTGAAACACAGAAGGTTCCGTCTGAACGTCAGGGAACACTTCTTTACTGTGAGGGTGACTGAGCACTAGCACAGGTTGCCCATGGAGGCTGTGGAGCCTCCATCCTTGAAGGTATTCAAAAGCCAACGTAATCTTGGGCAACTGGCTCTAGGTGGTCCTGCTTGAGCAGGGGGGCTAGACCAGATGACCTCTGGAGGTCCCTTCCAAACTCACCCATTCTGTGGTTCTGTAGTTCTGTGATACAAAACAAAGATACCAAGAAGACCACAGAACAACTTTCTTGGCACTACTATACACTCAAAGTAATTTTAAACCTAAGGCGCATAAAGTGACAGCAATGTAAAGTGCCCTATTCTCCAGCTTGAACACTGGTAAAACTTTTGCTTTATCAGCAGAAATATTCACTGCATCAGGACTGAAGCAACAGGCTCAAAGCACATCAAATAATGTCCTAAGCATTAAAATAACACTGGAAACATTAGAAACACATAGAGTGAAAGGATTAAACAGAACAAAGGGAGTACACAGAACATAAGTGGAGCAAGATAACGCACCTACCTTAATAAGAAACATTTTGACAGTTCTGTCAAGCTCAAGAATCAAGATTAGTCAATCTGCTACTCAGGAAAAAATAGATATGGTTCTCACTGTGAGTGCAAAATAGAACAACTATGCATCAATAAACGAACAGGTAAGTGCAATGTGGTAGACATCCATTTAATGGACTTACAATTTATATTCAGACTGTAATAAACATGTTTTCACATCTGAACCATGGGATGAGAAACCATAGATGCACTATATAAACAAA
>NW_010563151.1:0-1629 GCF_000687285.1 Phaethon lepturus | reverse complement strand
TTTCCCTACCATTTTGTTCAAATTAGATAATTTTTGGTTAAAACATCACGGTATTCCTGTATTGCCCTGCAAAGGGGATCCTGGTCAACATGGAAATTTTTTGAAGATCCATCAGTAGATACCATGGGAGAAGCTCCAGTAGATCCAGTTTCAAGTTCAGCAGTGGCTAGGGAGAAAAGAGACAAGATTCCTGGTGTTACTTTTACAGTAGACAGGGCCAAATAAGTCACTGTAAAAACATTACAGGTAACTGGAGAGACTACAGTCCACAAAGATATTTTAAAAACTTCCAAGGGAACATAACAATGAAAGGGCTAGGCACAAAGGAAGAAGCACATTTTTTCCACATTTGCTTATCAGTCAAGAGTATTTCTAAAGCTAGTGAAAGAAATTCCAGAGGCTACACACTGAACATCTTCATGGAAACCACAGACAACTCCTGCTGACACCAGTGCTACATTTAGGCCCCTGCAGAGCTCTTCAAAACCTCAAATGTCTGTTCTCCTTAAACGAAATCAGTGATTTATTGGAACATTACTCCTAAAAACCAGCTTCTGCATTCTCCATGACAAACTTTAACAGAATCGACCTGTGAAAACGCAGGCACCTTTGCACTGCAGTCAGGCCAGGACAAGTCTGCTGGCCTGGTACCTTCTCTGAGGGGCATCTTTGCAACCCGCCCTGGCAAAGCCCTCTTTTCTCCATGAAAACACATACTCATGAAAGCAAACCCACCTGTCCTGGTTTCAGCTGGGATAGACTTAATTTTCCTCATACAAGCTAGTATAAGGCTATATTTTGGGTGTGGGATGAAAATAATGTTGATTACATACTGATGTTTTCAGTTCAGCTTCTTGTGCTGGGCTGCCAGGGAGAAAGCTGGGGGGAAGAAAAAGGAGGTAGAGAAGGGGGATATTTGGAGTGATGGCATTTGTCTTCCCAAGTAACCATTATGTGTGATGGAGCCCTGCTTTCCTGGAGATGGCTGAACACCTGCGTGCTGATGGGAAGTAATGAATGAATTCCTTGCTTTGCTTACATGCACAGCTTTTGCTTTACCTGTTAAACTGTTTTTCTCTCCCCCATCCTGCTGTGGGGGGGGAATGGGCAAGTGGCTGGGTGGTGCTTAGTTGCTGGATGGGGTTTAACCATGACACCACCTTTGCCATCTTTCTCCAGCCACCTTTTTCAGACAAGGTCCCCAAACCAAACACACTTTGACACATAGCAAATGTGCAATTACGTTCAAAATGCACATGGATGCAAGCCAATGGCTTTGTGTCCATTTAGACACATAGAAAGAGCTATGAAGCAACAACTGAACACTCCCTATATGAATAAAAGCGTATGGGAACAGAAGGAAATGCTCTCAGGGGCTACCTGCTTTGAAAATAGCACCAGTCACTGGAGGAATAAGTATCATGAAATAGGCAGAATTCCTCTTTGGACACCTGGCCTCATATTATAAAGCATGTTTTATGCTATACATTACAAGCATTCAACTCATCTTATGTTTGCCTAAACACTACTGAATGATCTTTTCCTAAAGAAAGGATATCTTTTGTTACTCATTATATCCTTCTTGCTTATTAAAAAAAAGACTGAATCACAGAATCACAGAATCACTAG
>NW_010563150.1:679-1032 GCF_000687285.1 Phaethon lepturus | reverse complement strand
CGGGCCGCTGCATCTGGCAGCCCGAGCGCACGCCGCCGGGAGCTGTCGCGACCCCGCTGAGCCCGGCGTAACCTTGACATCCCCGTCCGCAGGCTCTGAGCCGGGAGAAAGCCAGGCGGGGAGCATCCCTGCCTCGTCGCTGCTCTGCAGCTCTTCAAAACCGCGTCCCTCAAAGTGCAGACAGACCCAGGAGGCAATTTTAATTTGTGCAGCTTCACGGTTAGACCTGGGAAGCCAAAACAGGGCGATTATTCATGCCAGTGTTTTCGGAAATTTCATCTCTAATTTATTTTCCCTTGCTGATGTTCAAGGGGATGCACCGGCGGCCGCTTCCCGCCGCCCCGGAAACGGCC
>NW_010563150.1:0-479 GCF_000687285.1 Phaethon lepturus | reverse complement strand
CTGCCTCGGAAACAGCCGCCTCTCAAGGGGGATGGCGGATTTGCTCAGCAGCGCGGAGGATCCCTGCTCAGCCACCCAGGTGACGAAGCGAAGAATGGAGGGGATGAAGCTTGATAAAAAAAGATGTTTTGTCAAAAAAAAAAAAAATCCTGACGAGGTTCTTACTTGCTTTACTGTTTCGGAATTGTTTCCCCATAACCTTTTAGATTTGTACTTTAAGGTTTTTTTCCAGCAACCAAAAGGGTTTAAAATCTTATTGCTTACAGAGAGAAAAAAAAAGATAAAAAAAAATCCTGCAAGCTGAGTGTCTTGCATAATCCCCAAACTTCAGGAGCTTGAGCTTTTAAAAAAAGTCCTACATATCACTGGCAATTAACTCCTGAACTGAGAGCTGGGGTGGCTCGGCTGCTGGCAGCCCGGCCTTGGGACTGGCACTGGGGAGGACGGGTACTTTAAAAAATTAAAAATAAAATAAAATA
>NW_010563149.1:3586-9159 GCF_000687285.1 Phaethon lepturus | reverse complement strand
AGCCGGATTTAACGCCATTCACCACAACATTCTGAGCTTGGCCATCCAGCCAGTTCATTACCCAGGGAAGAGTAAACCTGTCTAAGCCACGAGCCACCATTTTCTCATGCTCCGTGGTGTAAAAACATATCAAAGGCAGAGCTGTTCCTGGGCTCCTTTCTTACCCAGTGTCAATCAAGCATCTGGCTTGGCCACAGAAAATGCCCTCATATTAAACTTTGCATCTAGGAGCAGAAACACATCAATCTTCATCTCCTGAGCTGATAGCCGCGTTACTAATCCAGGCATGTTGAGCTCAAGCCCTCCCAGTGTGGGGGAGTACTTGGGTTTCCTGGAACTGGCTTTTAATGGGGAATAGATTGGCCAGACGAGATTCTGGTTTTCATCTCTCATGCTAATACAGACCTCCACATCCGAAAGGGTTTGGGTTTGGCTTTGGGCTGCTTTTATCACAGTTTGTGGCTGTATTTTAAGCTACACTCTTGCCTATGCTATATTTTTCAGGCAGAGGGAAGGAGCTCCTTCCTTCTTTTTCCTCCTACAGTTGTCATGGAGTGGATGCAAGTCATTTTCACTCCAAAGAGCTGCAGACTTCAGGCTGTAAAGCTGGGCAGGCACGCTTCTTTGTTAAATCCTTTTAACTGGAAACACCATAACACAGCAATCCACTGCTGTGTCAGGCCTCTTTGGTTCTTGCAGGGCACCTTCCGGTGCATGGGCTCCCTGCTCTTCCTTCCACTGCCCCACCATGTCCATACATCTACCTTTTTCTTCTTCAGGTGGTCCTGGGGTGAGCTGTGGTATCTCTCTGCTCTTCTCAGCCTCAGACTCTCAAGAGCATAATAAAAACCACTATTCACCCCACTCTGGGTGGTCAAAGCACCTTCTGTCTCACTTCACTTTCTTGTCTTCCCTCAGGGCCATGTGTCATATCTCTAACTTCAGCCTATGGTCTCCAGCAGTAGGTATGTCAGACCAGATCTGAGGAACTACTGTCACTAGAGACGTGGCTATTCTTTGGCTGCTTTGCCGGTGGTCATCCCAAGACGGATGGGCACAGCAGTGACGTGAAGACAGCTCTGCCCCATTGCACCAGTGCCCAGGAAAAGCCCAACTGGGGACCTGTTCTCCAGGTAAGTTGCCCATCTATAACTGCGCAGTTTAAAAAACAGATTTTCTTCACATATTTTTTCATGACTGCCCCTGTGACTGTTCTCTCACATATGGGTTGTAACCTTTATGAAGAAAAGCTGCTATAATTTCTTCTTCCCCCTTTTTTTTTTGAAGTTGAAGCTATATCAAAAAATTAAAGGCATCCAAGCAATGCAAAACATTGCAGGAATTCTTCAAAACAGGCACTTATGTCATCCTGCTCTGTTAAATTAGTGAAGGTGTTGTCTGAGCCCACAGACTGACAAATCCTTTTGTGCAAGCCTTCTACCAAACGAAATGGGGAGTTCCCCTTATGTTACGCGGTTTTGTAAGACATTTGCCAGGTGCTGTCGGCAGCAATAAACCTGGCATCCTTTTAAAGAGAAATAAACCTCTTCGCCCAGCATTTCTAGGCTCACTAAATACCTGTTCTTAGATTTTCTTTTCCTAAATACCTTTACCACTTAATACCTTAATAGCTGATATTCCCTGCTCACAATAGTAGAAAAAACCCCAAAACCTCTCCATAGCCTTGCCAGCAGGTGGGAGCTTGCGCTCCTTGTGCTCTGCCCAAAAGCTGTGTCACCGGCTTAGCCTGGACCTGAGCCCAAAGCAGGTCCTAGCAGTTCTTTGTCGCGCTGGCCGGGTCTGCGCCACGGTGGGGTCAAAGCCAGCCTGTGGCCGGCTGCGTGACCGCGTGACCGCGCAGACCAGCCTCCCATCTGTGAGGGGGATGGCAAAGATTTTACTCGAGATAAAAAGGAACCCAGTGTCGACTTCAGAAAACAGACCAAGAAACCTTTCTACAGGCTATTAACCAGGTACTGTAGCACTGTATAGGCTTCTGATGTTCACGTTATAAAAAGGGATATTGAAAAACTGGAGAAGGTGCAGAAGAGAGCCATAAAAATGATTCAGAGACTGGAGAAAGCGCCCTACACTGAAGCACTTAAAGAATTCGATCTGTTTAAGTTATCAAGAAGAAGACTGAGAAGCCACTTGATTACACTGGGTAATACCTTCACCAGGAGGAACCGGTGGGTTACTCAGGCTTCACTTACTAACAGAGCAAAGAAAGACACTGCCAGAAAAAATTGCTGGAAGCTTGAAAGACAGGCAAATACCAACTGGAAAAAAAATTTTTTTTTCCTGATTATTCTTCAGAAAAGACTTACCGAGTAAGGTGGGGGACAGCCTAACTTTTGATATCTTTAAATCAGGACTGAATGCTCTCCTGGAAATTGTACCAGTTACTGGGCTCAGGAGAGAAGTAACTCAATAAAAACTAGTATGTGCTTCCCCATCACCGCTCCCTCCTTACCCAGTAAGGTCCACTGTGGCTACTCTCAGTGGCTAGTGAAGGCCAAAATCCTGATGTGGGCTCTGACAGACATAATGCCCATGCCTAGAGAATGATTCCTAGGTTTGCCTAAGACTAACCCAGGCGTACTAATTTTAACTGTATTTGGTGGCTGATTAAGAGAAAGATACCTGACAGATGGATATTTGGCACCATGATATTTATTGAAAAATAGTGGAAATACGAGGGGCATTATGGACACCTCGAATATCCAAAGACCATTGAATTGACTATCCCGCTGTAACAAGTAACCCTGTGGCTAGCTAGAGATTGCGTTCCCATCCAAAAAGCAAGTTCCCCACAGAAATTGAAGATCCTGGAGGGAGGGGAGGATGGGTAAAGAGGAACACAAATGCTGTGGCCACCATCCCTTCGAGAAGGAAGTGAGAACAGCGCTCACACCTCCAGAGCAGCTGTGGGCTACGGGAACACAGACGGAAACCTGAGCCAAAACAGGCAGTTCCCAAGCTCTGGTTTTAAATAAAACGTGAGAAAGGCAGGGAGGCATGTTGAACAGGAACACGGTGGCAGGAGGAGACTGAGTTCATATTGGGACGCTGGGACATCGTGCTGGGTGCATGGGATCCCTTGGGGTGGCACAGCAGAAGCACAGCAACTCTCTGGGAATCCTTCTTTCACCTCTTTTCTTTAAAATAAGGGTCTTCTCCTGTTCCTTTCGCTGACGGGCTGAGACACTGTTTGTACTGGGGTACAACGAACCTCCCAAATGCACAGGAGGGGTTCTGGATAGGGATGGGTGCAGATGCAGGTCTCCGTATTGCCACGTCACCCTTGTGATACTGCGGCTGGAAGGAGAAAACTCTTTGCTCTGGGGAGCATCTGTGCGGTTGGGGTCTGGGCAGGTCTCTGGAGATGAGGATGTTCAATGTCCTTTTTTTCCCCCATTGGCCAACAGATGGTGGCAGAGAGAGCCCCTTTCCTGTCCAAAGCCTTCAGGCCACAGCGGTTGTATTTCCTTTTAATTACCTGTATTTGAAAGACTACTGTATCCTGCAGCGTTCGGTCTTCCTGAGGCCGTTTGCAGCAGCGGCACCGCAGAGCTCTGGGAAAGCCTTGTGTGCAGCTAGCGCACGGCAGCGCAACTTGGGGTACAGATTTCAGTGTACTCATTTTCCACGCTGTGCAGGAGTTATGTTCAGTGAAAATTATATAAATGTAGTATACCAGCTCGTATGTCATTTCCACAGAATGTTACAACCATTCTCTTATGTAATAGTGAGCTAATAAAGTCAACCCAAAACTCACTATATCACATTCTACATGAAGTCACCTCATTCATCCTTTTTCCCTTTAATTTAAATCTCATCTCTATTTCTACATTTACCTTCCGAAGTATTTCTAGTACAGCATATTCCCAACACCCTTCTTATTTTACTGTGTGATCTAAACAATGCAGAATAACAGGGCCTGAAAATTTGGACTGGAAATATCATGAGAACAGGCTCTGTCAAGAGCTTTCCAGTATTTCCTGCTTCTGGTTGAGCTGGAAATACTCAAAGGGTGAAATTCTGGCCCAGCTGAAGTCAATGGGAATTTTGCCATTAACTTCAATGGGGCTAGAATTTCACTCTTGGTATTTACTCCATGTATCCAGTCTCAACTAGATCTGGTGTGGTGTGAAAAGGAAAACTTTTCTTCTTTCTTTTCCTTCCTTTTGTAAGATTTAATGTTTAGAAAAATCTTGCATATTCAGGTTAGATGTAAATGTTGAGTAATGCCAAAAAAGTTCCTGTGTTCCAAATGCTCCATTTCTTCTCTCTAAGCAGCTGCATATCAGAAGCTTTGGTATTAAAAATATAAAATGATATAAAGATTAAGAAATGAAAGCTGACTGCATAAAATAATTAAAAAGATATACTTTCTCTCTTTTGACAAAGCCTATATTGTAGACAGCTGCCTCCGTTTCAGAACCTTGATGCCAAAAACTTTTGCAGCCAGCAGTACAGTGGTTGTTGTCTGTGCAAAATATTTTAATTTTTGCTTTTATACAGAATTCTCCTGGCAGAGGCCTTCATCACCAGTGAGGGAAGATTTGCCTTGCTTTGAATGTGCTACACTATGATCTCTGCTTAAGATGGCGTAAAACTTTACGCCTGACTTTGGGGCGCAGGTGGACTTTATCCTGTTTTACTTGTGTCTGCCACTGTCTTCCAGGAGGTGCTTGGTAACTCCTTGCTTGCCAGAGACAATCCATTTAGAGCAAGTCTTTTCCCTTCCAAAGATAATGTCAGTTCTGTTTCTGCTAAAAAATTCCTCCTCATTACTGTGTTCATGTTTTACATTAAAGAAACATTTTTAATTGTGTGCTACTTAATAACAACAGTCCCCAAAAGCACACTGGCCAGTCTGAGATTTGGCATCGTACTGGTGAGGATTCCTCGGCAAAGGATATTTCTGGAAGTCTCCGTACCCTTTTTTATAGCCCCAGAAGACCTAGTGAATGTCTGACCAATAAAAATGTGTGCTTGAGCAGAAACATCATCCCTGTTTCTTTCCTAGAAACAAGAAGTTTTCTTCTAGAAAAACAATAGTAGAAGCGCTCAATTAATCCACAGCTATTCATTTTGTCTTCACTGACAATTAGCAGACCTCCTAACACACTGCTGCCTCGCTTCTGCAGTCAAAGCAGCCCTGCCAAGTGGACTCGGGCTGACACACTCATTCTCCAGCCTGTATTTCCTGGTGCAAATAGCTTCTAGCTCCTTTCCAACAGCCAAACCTAAAGGGGGAAGAAAAAAAAAAAAAAAAAAGAAAGAAAGAAAAAGGGCTTTGTTCTCCATGAAAAAAGCCGTGGCTGTGGTCAGGAGCCCTGCACACTAAGCCGGGCCGTGAGGAAGGAAGGGAAATGCTGTCCACCGCGTCCTGCCAGGCGGGCTCGCAGCCCCGTGGCTCCCAGCCCTGCCAGGACGCTCCGACTCAGACCTCCGGCCACCCACCTCCTCCTCCGTCCTCGCCAGCCCGCAGCGAAAACCTGCCCCTTCTCCAGGCCGTGCAGAAGTCAAATCCTATTTTCTTCAAGGCAAGCCAGGAGGAAGCCTGC
>NW_010563149.1:0-3570 GCF_000687285.1 Phaethon lepturus | reverse complement strand
AGAGGGAGAGTAGATCTGAAGCACAGCTTTGGTCTCCCTCGTGCCCCACCAGCCGAGCTTTGCAGGGCTGACACGCCACATGGCCAGACCCTCTGAGATTTGGCAAGACTCTTTCATGGTCACTCTGCTTGAAATATAATTGTAGTCAGGAGGGTAAAATGGCTTTCCTCATCTCTTCTGACCCTACTTCCCCACATTACCAAAAAAGAAGGCTGCTGGAGATAAGCGCACCAGTGCCACAACCCGGGTTTGACCTGTTGCACTCTCACTCTTGCTCAGTTTCTCCTAGAAAAAGTATCTCCCAGAGGAACGTGGCAATGCCACCCTCGGAGCGATGCCTTTCCTGGTAGGCTCCTGTATTACCACTTCGTAGTTCCTTTGATGATTTGAGCTGTAAATATTTTCTCACATTCACTCTTTTCAGCTTGTTACGTTGAAGCCAACAGCCCTTCTCACCTGCCCCTCCCCACCATCTTCCTAGGGGTCTGTTCGCCGACCCCATTCGATGTGCACCAGTATCAGGCTAGGTCTCCAGGGCCTGCTGACTGGCATAAATGAAATTTTACCCAGCAGACTGCAACAGGGCCTTTGTTACCCCCTTACGGTTTAAAATACAGGTTTCTGCACAACAGCTAGAGGTCTATTGACACACCTAATTTTTTAATTTGCCTTCAAGAAACTTCCCACACATGTGCCAAAACAAGCAGTTCTCCATGTGGTAGAGCCAGGAAGGGGTTTTTTTCCCCCCTTTCTGCAATGGTTCAGCTCCTGATCTCCTGATTCCCTCCCCGCCCAGCTTCCACTGAGTTACGCCCATTCACCGACGGGCATGTGGAGCCCCCATCGCTGTTGATGTGCCTTGCCCACAAGCCCAGGGATGGATGTTCACCTTTAGGCTGAGGAATGGTTTCCCCTACCAGACGAGACTTACTGGCTCTTGGGGGTTTTCTACCTACCTTTGTGGCCCGGGGCATGATTTTTGCCTGGCAGGATTGCCTGAGCTTGTTAAACCTACCTCGTATCCCACACGCACAAGGAACGCTCATCCAGGAGGCACCAGGCTCTGGATTTCTGCTGCTGCTGACACCAATCTCACCTTTTCAGGGTTGAAATGTTTGCCTTAACTGGCAGTTTTGGACACGGTATAAGGTATTTGCATGAATCCTAGCAGCCTGCGGTATTTAGGAGGACAGAGTATATGAACCGCTAGCCCCTTCTGTCTTTAATTTCTAGGAAGCTATTATAGCTCCTTCCAAAAAGGCTCACGTCTGCCTGCCAGCACCACATTAGCATGACTACCGCTTTGAAACACAATAGCTGCAGCAGCTTAGTATCTGTAATGCATCCCCTGCTGTACTGTGTAGCTTTGCGCACGCCTATGTGCCATTAATGAATCATCACGTGGGGAGTGTTTTCATTATTCCTTGCTTTTCCAGCCCTGGCGTTTCTCAGCGAACGTGCAGCCTAGGCCACAGCAGCTGTCTGTCTTGCTCTCCTTCCTTCAGATTAAAACCGGTTTTTATTGTTGTTGTTTTGAAGTGCCCATTGAAGTGACAGGACGGAGAAGGATGGCTAAACCCAAGTCCCAATATCTTTATTTCAAGACTGCACTAATAGCCTCTAAGAATTTTTCTCTGCTGTACTTCAGATAAGAGCGGTGAGCCTATAAATTCATTAGCGAGTAATGGAGCAACCTCACTTTATCTATGTCTTTTCACAGGGCTAGGGTTTCATTCTGTGCCAGGAGTCATACATCACACTCAACATGTATGTCTCCAGAGCCAACCGAGAGAAAGTGCAGAAAAACTACTGTTAACAAGGGAGTAATTACATTCAGCATAAATTAATTATTGGTCACTCAGGACTGGTGGGAAAGGGCCACACAGGCCGTATCCGACCGAGTTCCCACCTCTGAGGGAAGAAATATTTAAATATGAATCATAAGACAATACGAGGTGGGCCCTTTCTGGTCTACTGGTCTTTAACTGCACGTATTTGCTAATATGACATGTGGCTTATTTGCTTTAACACTATAGGTACATTGTATTTTTTTAGGGCAAACATGAGTGATAGTCATTCGGGACAAGGGTCATTTCATAGCAGCCAGCGTCAGACCCGACTGAGGGAAGCCAGGAGGGACTTTAAAATGTAATTCAGCCAAGAGAACAGGACACGGATCAGCAAGCGAGTGATGGAAGGTGTTCATGAGGAATTTAGATTACCACACACTGCAAATAAACCCTGAGAAGCTGGAGCGGCCAGAGGCCAGGGAAACCCAGCCGGCAGGCAGAGAGGAGCCCTCCCGCGAGGGAAGGAAGACGCACGGTACACCCCGGTCTCTTTGCCAGAAGTGTTAGTCCTAGCTCAGGAAAGCTTAGTTGTGCTTGAACCCTGAAATTACTGACTTGGAAAGGTGTAGGGGCATGTAAAATAATGTTGGGCTAGTCTCCAATAAACGAGCAAGAGATTAAAACTGCTCGGTACGTGTATAACATTAAAACTGTTCCACATCCTGACAAAAATCAGGAAATTCAAAGTTAAAGTGAATCCTCATAAATGGAAATTCTTGCTGTCATGGGAAATAAAAAGCATATCAAGATGCAAGTGACAGATGTACTGTCAACTGGGAACCTTGGCTTGGAATTTCCTGGCTTTTTCTTTTCATTCAATTCGCTGCTCCTAAAACAACGTGTAGTTAGGCCGGGATTCGTTCCTCTTTTCTCTCTTATTAACAGATATTCATACGTAGAAACAAAGAGTTGCACACAGACGGTATGCGAATTAGACCTTTTTTTAATGAATGTTTTTCAAGTTGTTCATTAGAGAACTGAGTAGGAAAGTTTTCTCGTTTGGGAAGCCCCAGGTTTATGGAATCGTAACGAGAGCAACACTCAGACCCACCAGCTATGTTTTCCCATAAAAAAGAAGCCAACATCTGTCTTACAACAGCCCAGTGTTTGGAAATTCACCTGTAATATGAAAAATACAGTTTCCAGGCTCGGCTTCATCCAGTTCAGGTTGGAATGCCCTGAATAGCAAGTTATTTTGGGATGTGCTGTCTCCGTTTGCCCAGAATTTTCATGTCAGACCCTAAAACCTTTGTTTTCATGAAAATACCGGGGCCAGTGAACAGGCGTTTTATAACGAAGGAGTATTTTATTGAAAAATTCCCAACCGATGCTCATTGCCCACACTGGAGGAGACAGTGGAAGGCTTGGTGCGGGCTGTGGAGCTGGTCCATAGGCCCCTGCCAGTGACACTCGATAGGGAGTTTCAAAAAGCGCTGCTCTGACCTCTGAGGCTTGTTTCAGTTCAAAAATATACCTGGAAAATATACCGGTTTCTCCAGTGACTGCACTGTGCTGCACTGTCAACTTTTTACTTCTGAAAATACATCCAAATCGCTTCACTGGGATCCCAATGTGGGATTTTGCAAGGCCCAGATGGAAACAAGCCCCAGCAGCTGAGAAATCCTGCTGGAGGGTCCGACCCCTTGCCCCGGCGGGTGAGGCACGGACAGCCACCGCGGCCCTCGCCTCCCCCGGGGCCGGTGGGCTGCACCGGCAGCCC
>NW_010563148.1:0-414 GCF_000687285.1 Phaethon lepturus | reverse complement strand
GCTGCGGAAGGACACGGTGAATCAAGTCAGTTTGCAGAGGTGAAAGCCGTCCAGCTGGCTTTAGATATTGCTGAACAAGAAAAATGGCCAATATTCTATCTCTATACTGACTCATGGTTGGTGGCAAATGCTCTATGGGGGTCGCTACGGGAATGGAAGCAAAGCAACTGGCAGCGCAGAGGCAAGCCCATCTGTTGGGCAGGGTTGTATCTTGACTTTGGGGAAGGATCGCCCCAGGCAGCCCCGTCCTCTTGCGGCACGGGCGACCAGCGCTCATGTTCCAGGTCAGGAGGCAGGGGCCAAGGAGGACCCGCGACCTCCGTTGGTTCATTTAGTGGGGTGGCACTGGGCTCAGGCTGCTCATTCTCATTGCCCCCAGCTTGGCTTGCTTTCTCTCCTGGGTCTGTGGCAGCA
>NW_010563147.1:0-4803 GCF_000687285.1 Phaethon lepturus | reverse complement strand
ATTTCTTAAACATGTTTTAAAGTCAACTTTGGTTACAATACTGTGGCTAAAGAATAATAATGCCAACTTCATACATGGAAAGGTGATAAGACTGGCTAAAAAAAGACACTGAATTTGCATCAGTGTGTTCCTTTTATAGGCCTCAGTGCCTGGAAACTTTTACTGAGTGTTTTCAAGGTTTCTTCACAGCTGTGAATAGTAAAAACCTTTCTAAAGCTGAGGTTCAGTCTCTAAGCTTTTCAGGTTAAGAAAAGTCACATGAATAGTGAAAATCATAGGCAAGAAGAACTTTAATCAGAGAATATCAGTCTTCATGCTAATCAACCTATTTACATAGCATCAATGCAAGACTAATTTGAACAGAAACCCAGTTATACTTATCTTTCTACTGTCAGTTACATTTTCTGCTCATGTTGTCTCTAGTAATTTCCTTTTGCTCTACAATTCTAAGTGAAGATACTTCTTCAGTCTGTAGTGATTCTACAGCAATCATTTAAATTACTTCTCTATTACTGCATAAGTAAAGGCAAGATGAAACACTCATGCACATACATGGAAGTCTTGCTGCCCATGTGCTCTTGGCCCATGCCCAGGAATGCACTAGGCAGAACCAAAGCTTTTCACAAATGGAAGAATTGGGACCCACACAGGATGTCAACAGAAAAGCATGAAAGGCTATGTGGCAGCTACAGAAATGGGGTAGCAGAACGCAGGCTACACTTACATGCCTGAGACCTGCAGGAAGGATTCAGCTTCAGCTGACACTGTGTAGTGCAAATAGCAGTTTCTTGTTGCAAAGAGGCACTGACAACTGTCAGGACAGACAAGTTGGATTTTGTGGACAAAGCATTCTACATTGTGTCCATAAATCAGGCAACGGTTTCCATTCAGTCTTAGCCAAGCATGCGCCTGCTCTCAGCACACAATAACATATGGTGCCTTATGAATTAGTGTCAAAGGAAGTGCTTAGAGAAAACACCCAACCCCTTATGAAAATGGCAACAACAAGAAAGGGAAGGCAAATGGTAACAGCAAAAGCCAGGATGGAGACAGCCCCTTAATGAATAGCAATGGAATTGGTTCAAGGTAGACTGTTTGTGATATTTTAACCAACCCAAAAACATTAAGTATAAAATTCATGCATTCTCACACCCAGGTAAGCCTGAAGAGGGATGAGAAGATGCACTCTTCATTGTAAATCTCATGGCAAAGTGTCTTCCTGAATTTCCAGGTGCCCAAGAGAGAGCAGAGTTAGAACTTTCCTCCCACCATACACTTAATAATGTTTGTAAGGCAGAAAAGCTACTATTTTTCTTTCAGCAGCTGGGGCTCCTGAGCACAAGTTAAAGGCTTTCTGCCAGTTTTCACACCAATGATTTGTTTACAGTTGGGCCCTTTATGTCTGATAAAAATAAAGCTTTGAATGGCCTCAACAAGAGTTTTATTCTAATGATTACAAATGAAAATACTAGTTGCAGATAGGTGTTACAAGTCCAATACTGTCTTGGCCAGTTTCTTTTGGATATTCCATGCATGGAGGGTGTAACATTAAGTATCAAATGTCTTATTAATGTCTTATTTGAAGACAGTGGATGTTACAGGGGATTTCTGATTTAGTAGAGTGATACAAAATACATTGAAAACACAATACAAATGTAAGTTACACTTTAGCAAAATATAAGAATTGCAGTTGCAGTTCAGTCATAATACCAATGTGATTCCCATTATTGTTTTTTGTAATATGCTCACGGTCATGATGCTGGCTGTCCCCAGTCACTGGGAGGGAATATGGCAGCTCAATCCCATTGCTCTCATTGAAATTACTATGTTAGTTGTTCAACTGTTATACTTTGCGTTGGGCTGAGCCATGTAATCTCTCCCCTATGCAAGTCTGGCTAACTCAGGGAGACAGTCTTTTAAGGAACTCAGAGAGAAACATTTAAACCACCAGTTGATCCGCTCAAGTATTGACAGATGCTTATCTGAAACAAAGGCCACCATCTAGTCCCCTTTGTGTTGAGATAAAGTCAGCTTCTTTGCAACAACTGTGGTCAGTCACACCCTGAATTATTCCCGGGTTTCATGGGCACATCACCCTTGCCCATCTCCAGTGAGCCTTCTTCTATTTTAGGGATTGATTCATACCACCTGCAGGGGCTTAGTCTGTCACAAGAGGATCACAGAATCATTACGGTTGGAAAAGACCTTTAAGATCAAGTCCAACCCCTAACCCAACACCACCATCCCCACTAAACCATGCCCCAAAGTGCCACATCTACACGTTTTTTGAACACTTCCAGTGATGCAATACTGTGCACACACTCACACTAAGAGGTGGCTGACTCCTTGATTCAAAAAAGTCAAAGAAATTTAAATTCAATAACGTCAAAGTGTTATTAAGCAGACATCTTTATTGCAGCGCTGGACGCATGGGGGATATCTCCTCCTAACATGCGTGCGCTGAAACAAAAGTTCATCCTTTATATGCCTTAAAGACGTGAATATTCACACATTTTCCAAGAAATCACCGCCTCCTTGCTTATCTACTACATTTACATAATGCTGGCATTGCAAAACTACACTACGCATGTGCAGGGGTCTCGGGTGGTCATCGGTGGTCGTTAGGGAGTTAGCCCCCTACTCCATTCTCTCTTTTATGGTCACGGGTCTCTTGAGGATAATTTCTTCTCCTTGGATGTTTGCCCCTTCTGTTGTTCAGCCAAGCAGTTCCTTTTTATCATCCTTGTTTGAGCGCTCCTGCCAGTTTGTCTCTATGCTCAAGGTTAAGACATCTTCTCTGTTATCTTTAATCTCTCAGTCCTTGCTCTTAACTCTTCTTTGTTTTAACTTTCATGCAGCCTGCTTTCCTCCTGATTAACCGTTCACACATAGTTACAATGTTAGCATTGAGGGAAATACAGCCTAAGGACTATGAGAGTAGGCCGTTAAACATAATCACACAGTTATTAGGCTAAAGAATTATATACTGAAGTTAAACTAATCATGTAATCAATAACCTTCCATATGTTAAGAAATTTGCAAAACTTACAGTTGATTAGTGACACATGCTAAAACGTTATAATTGTTTTAGATCCTTGTTTCATCCTTCCAAGTCTCACAGTGAGATGGACTTAAAATCACCACAGAGGACAAAAAACCTGCCAGCCTCGTTATGACAGTTGACCAAGATAAAATCTGTGCTATAACATATTAAAACCCAGCGAGCTCCAAAGGAAGTGGCAGGGTGTCTTTGCTACATGCACCGAAACAGACTATTTTTTGCTAATTGACAAATTTTAAGTGCCACATGTGGAACTTCTAGTCAGTGTTGCTGTCTGTTTGCTGATAGTTCTGAAGCTGCACTGAACTGTGTAAATCGGTGAGCTTCAGCTCAGGAACTGCCATTTCTCAGTCTTGGTCTCCTTTGTCCTCATGTATCCTACAGAGGTTGAAAAGTAATAATGGTTAATCCTGGATACTCCTTAGGCAGAGACCTCTTCTAGAGCTGAACTACATCTGAAACTACACTTAAGTGTAGATCAAAAGCTAGGCTAAGACATGGAGTAGGTGACCAATTTGAAATTTTTCCCCTCCCCCATCGTAAAGCGCAGCAAAACCTACAGAATATAATGTCTTCCTAGAACTGTTGTGAAACATCTGAAGCTCAGTGAGAGGGGAAGAGAATGACTGGGATATCAGACGCAAAGTGACTTTCAGGGATCAGTGCATTAGAAATTTGCTAAGTAGAGGAGGGCTTCCATTCAATTTTCTGATAATTTAAGAAACTAATTCGTACAAATAGAATACTCTAGTTATTTTTGTTAATAATTAGCCACTAAAAATAGCAGAGCACTACTTTTTCATGTGAATTTCAGCTTGATACCAAAAAGTTGGCAAGAAACTCTCTAACAGTTTGGAGTTTTAGATGGCAGGCATTCTTTATTGCAGCACTGGGCAGCACTGGGGATTGCTCCACCATGAGTGCTCCAACAGCTTACTAAAGCACATCAGTTCATATACAGAAAAATCACACATATTCATCAGATTCCCTGAGAAGGGCAGTCTTATGGTGATGAGTTCCCCGGAATTCATTTACATAGTCCAAGCATGCGCAGTAAAATTAGGGGTAAGGTCGTTTCACCCTCAGGTGATCGTCCATAGTCTTCCTCATGCTGTCCACTAGTTGAACTTTGGGCTTTCTTTGTCCATATATAGTCATTGAATTAGCTCATCAGTCTTTCGGCCTCAGAATGGTACAAGGCGGTCAATTTAACCTGTTATCAGTGATTTACATGGGAAGTCTAATGAGCTTGCTCAAGGTCTGTTTGATCTTGTCAGGCAAGAAGTTACATGTTTAAGGTCTTAGCCAGTGATTGTCAGGTATTTAATCCTTTCAAGCTTACTATCTGATACTGAGAAAGGGCTTAAAATAACTGGTTTTATAGTTGCTTAGCACTTTCTGTTTCCTGCTCCCTGTTACTAGAGAGTCAGTGAAGATGATGACAGGACAGGGAAGAAGGTGTCCATTGGTACAGCTACTTCCCTGCAAGAAACATATCATGAGCATTGATAATGGGGGCTGTAGCCCCCTCCCTTTTCTCAACAGATTTTCATGGAATTACCAGGGTGATGAAGCTTTAAAGTACCAAGCTATTTTTGTTTCCTTTCCACTTTGTGTCCATCTTGAGGAGTTTCTCATAAGGGGGTGTATTACTTATTATTTATTTGTACATTACTGGAACCATGATTCTGTTCAGCAAGGCAGGCACTTATGTAACCAAGATGGTAGGGAATTAAAATAAA
>NW_010563146.1:1289-2691 GCF_000687285.1 Phaethon lepturus | reverse complement strand
CCCTGCTGCGTTCACCCCCACCTGCAGCCTCAGGCCTGGGGACAGTTTTTGGGGCAAGTGGATGCTTTCTCCCCCTCTGCCCAGCAGCTGAGATGAGGTGCTGCAGGGACAAAGCCACCGCGGGGACCAGCCCGCTCCCCTGCCGCCCCCGCCCCTCCTTCCCTTCCCCACCCTGCCAACGAGGAGGACCCACACCCGGTCCCCGGTCCCCGGGGTCTGGGCGCATTCAGCCTGCGGAGCCTTCCCTCTCCTGGGATTTCACCGCCCTTTCATTTCGTTTCTTGTTTTCACTGCTTTCTCGCTGAGCTTGGTGAGGACTGTAAAGAAAACAGAAAAGAAAAATGACTTTGTATCTTAGCCGGGTACCAGCCTGAACTGAATTAGTTTAATCTGAATAACTACAAGCCCTTTGGGAAATTCATACTAAATTTATAAAATATTATTAGCTCTAGCTCTCCAAATTAATCTGCACAAGTAGGTAAAGTACTTTTTCATTTAGTTCAATTCAGGATTTAAAATAAACAATGAGGCAGAGAAAACTCAAGACATACTTTGTGTATGCGCCAGCATACCTCCAAATATTAGCTTTGATTTCCACCGCCACATGGGAATGAAGTAGAAGCCAGAATGCTGTATTGAGAAAACACTTATTTGTAGCCTCGGGTTTTTGGGGGGAAAGGGGACCCCAAAGCAGTCCAGCAGGAAAAGCCGCAGGTGAGAACCACGTAGGAGTTGTCGATCCCTACGGAGATGCCCGGGGCAGACCCTGGAGAAGGGCTGTGCTGGCAGCGCCCGGCGCACAGAAAGCCTCTGCCTGCCGCAGGGAAGGGTCTCTCAGACAGCCGAATTTGCCATCCATAAAGGCAGACACAGCCTGGCGGGGAGGAGGACGTGAGCGAGCAACGCGGCCGACTGCTGTGAGAGTCGACGGAGCCTGTTACCAGCACGTGGATCTGCGGCAGGGAGTCCCCGCTGCCCGCTGGTGCGGCCCAGGAGCTCGCCGGGGCCGTGGGGAGGGAGCTGCAGCTCCGGCTGGGGAGAACCCGCTTATCAAAGTTCGTTCAGCGGGTGACTAAGAGAAGGGGGAGATAAACCTCCTTGTAATCCCCCGCCACAGCAGAAGGCTTTGCAGCCAGGGGCCTGTGGTGCATTGATACCTTTAATTCCAGCTAAAACCTGTTATTGCAACGGCCCGGCTGCAAAGCCTGACATTTCCCGCTGCGGATAGCATCTCCCATCACAGCACCCGACACGAGCCCTTATGGGGCATTCCCACCGCCCCCGGGCTCTGCGGCAGCGAGGGGCAGCCTGCGGCAGGGTGACCCCCCAGGTGGGAGCACCCCCGATCCCAGCACTCCTCCCAGCAGTGGTGCGGGGATGCTCGGAGGTGTCGGTAGCTCCT
>NW_010563146.1:0-309 GCF_000687285.1 Phaethon lepturus | reverse complement strand
AGGGAGCGCGGATCACATCCCGCAGCCCCCTCCCCAGACCCCTGCCGGTGGTCCTGCCGCGGAAGACCAGCTGCTGAAGAACCCGCTTGGGCACCTTCCCCAGGCACGCGTGGCCTGGCAGCAGCAGGGACGGCCGCTCCCCCATGCGGATGGCGGCGGGGAAGGAGATGGAGAGCAGCACCCCTGGCTGGGGGGTCCCAGGGTGGCCAGCAGCCTCGCCACGAGGCCAGAGCTGCTGGGGAAACACTGGCCAAGGGTGGAGGTGGCTGTGGGAGCCCTGCAGCACGGCAGCTGCTACTGGGGGGGAAA
>NW_010563145.1:1193-1416 GCF_000687285.1 Phaethon lepturus | reverse complement strand
GATTTGGGAGCTGATTAAAGTGCGACGTAGTTAAGATGCGAGCTCGACGCACGGTTTGTTGCTGAGCATCCTCCTGCCTGTCCTTCATCCCTCTCCTCTTCCTCCCTGCAGTGCCCGCTACGGCCACTGGCACAAGAACAAGGCCCCCGGCGAGTACCGAAGCGGCCCCCGCCTCATCATCTTCATCCTGGGAGGGGTCAGCATGAACGAGATGCGCTGCGCC
>NW_010563145.1:0-1040 GCF_000687285.1 Phaethon lepturus | reverse complement strand
GGAGCTGGAACTCTGCAGAAAGGTCTTCTCCTGCCGCCCGCTGTCACCCCTGTGTCCCCCTCCCCAGGGACAGGGTACATCCCTCCACCCATCCCCATTTTTGCTCCCATTTTTCCTCTTCCCAGGCTGGTTTTGTTCAAGCAGAGCTGGGTGAAAGGGGAAGGGGTTTTGCAGCTTGAGTTGCTCCTGTCGCACCCGTGTTGCACGCTCGTCCTCGGGGTCGTTACAGGGAGAAAAAACGAAGTCAAGAGGCGTGCGACACGGCGCGCCAGCCGCAGCGTGTGCCCTGCGTGCAACAGCAGATGCGTTTTCCCATCGCACGTGCGCTGCGCATTGCGTTGCGTGCTCAGTCCCAGCACCCTGGCTGCGCTCCCGAAGGAGCCATGGGTCAGGTGTGGAGGACCTGGTGGAAGCCCTGCCAGATGTTAGCAAGGAGCTTTAGGTCCACTAAAATTCCCCCCGGGGAAGCACAGCTGGATACACACCTTGCAGGGCAGGGGCAGGAGCCCCTCACCATCTCATCTGGTCCCTGGACTCTTGCCTGAGGCACTTGGTAGAGCCTTTTGCCGGCATCACATCTGCTCCCGGGAGCAGCAGCCCCCTCTCCATCGCCTCCCACAGCCCCCGGCCCTGTCCCTCCCCGGACCGGACCCACCACCGCCGCCCAGCCCCACCCCACCTCCCATCCCCTGCATGTGCCTACGATGCTCCGGGCGGCAACCGCGTCCTTCCTCACCCCGAAAAGAGGTGGTGGAGGGGGGGTCTGGGCGCAGCCGTCAGCCCCGCTCTGTTCTCCCGCAGGTTCTACTCACATTCTCACTCCCACCAAATTTCTCATGGACCTGAGGCACCCCGACTTCAGGGACTCTACTAGGGTATCATTTGAGGATCAGGCTCCAGCAATGGAGTGAGCCAAAGAAACCAAGTAAAGGCAGCTTACTAATGAAAAAGAAACTCTTCCTCCCCGAAGGGTTTTCTTTGATTCTTCCGTTCCTCCTTTCTTTAATTATTATTTTGGGTTTCGTTTCCGTTTGGTTCTC
>NW_010563144.1:0-357 GCF_000687285.1 Phaethon lepturus | reverse complement strand
AGGCTGGGTTTTTCTGGAGTCAGGTGTCTTGTTCCCATTGAAATTCAACAGGAGTTGGAGTCTGCTCCCAGGGCTTCTTTGAAAGTCCCAGACTTAATTAGTATTTATCTTAATTAGGGGGATGTTACCTGCTCTGGGAACTTCACGCTATCTGCTATGTTCATCCCCACAGCACCCTGGGAGAGGGCTCCCAGCCCTTTTTGCAGTGGGGGACCGAGGCATGTGGCGGATCACGCCGCAAGCCTGCCAGCTCAGCAGGGAGCAGAAAACGTCTTTTTGGGGGCTGAAAGGGCCAAGGCATTGCCCCCCTCCCCTCCTGGGTCGTGCCCCCTTGGGAAGCCAGGCAGACCGTGCAGG
>NW_010563143.1:10608-73233 GCF_000687285.1 Phaethon lepturus | reverse complement strand
CCAGCTGCGTCAGGAAGTTATCCTCCACACCTCCCAGATTGTTTCCTCTCTGAGATGGTCTGTGGGAATTACACTATTTGCACCAGCTGAAAATCTAGATCCAAATGGATGCTATATTTTATTTGGAAGAAAATGTATCTCTTCTTGGTAGAAAAAATTGCTGTTATTCTTACTGTCTTTCTATCCACAGACAGAAGTACAGCAGCCCTGAATCATCACCCAGTTGCCCTCAGGCTACTGTTCCTAGTTAACAGGTCAGCTAAAAGCAACTGAATTAAAAGCTCCAGAGTGGCTCTTGAAGACCGTATTATTGTTTAGGAAAAAAATTACAGTGTGGGGTTTTTTTGGGGGTGGTTTTTCTTTTTTGTGGGGTTTTTTTTTTTTTTTGGCAATTGCTTGCCTTTCCAGTGTCATCTTTCATCTTTTATGTTTCCTTTGTTTCCAGTCTCTTGCTCCCTGCATCATCTTGCCAGTTATGAGACAGTGTAACACTCACTCTCCTAATTGCTGATCTGTGTCTCTTTCAATTAGGTTCTGCTTCCTTGTCTCAGTCCCTTTCCATCCAATTTCCACGTAACCAGTGACCTCCTTTAACACTAATTCCATCTAAACCCTAATAAAAAACAATAGGGAGGTTACACAGCACATTTGATTTTCTCTAAAGTAATGATTTATGTTTAATTCATGGGGAAATAGCTCACCTCTCGCTCCCCATTCATAAAACCTAACCCCGCTGGCACAGTTTGCAACGGTTCCATTGCTGCTTGTGTGGTTTTGGCCCAAACAGCTCAGCCAACACAGAGGAGCTAGTCTTGCTTTACTGCTACCTTCTTACACACAGATGGCTTCAGATCCAGATTTCAAAACAGGCCCTCTTTTTTGGTGTGCAATCATCAGCATTTTCTTTTATTGTCTCAAAAGCTATAAATGTCAACAAGTGATGGAGGTACCTTTATGTACCAAGTCCTTCTGTAAGCGTGTGCGCCAAGCCAGGACCTCTAGCATGGGCTTACCACTTTCCCAGGTAATGCAGGACCAGGGTAGCCTGGCTAGTGGGGAAAAAACCACAAACCAAATCAAGGCAATTATGGAAGTGAGAGCGCCTTGTACAATGACACAGTTGATTCTCAGCTAGACCTAGTATGTTTGGCTGGATCTTGGCTCTTTCTGCTAGGCCATCCCCCCACCTCTGGTCTATGTTACCCAGCACTCTGAATCAGAGCTAACAGCAGCGACTGGTTTGTGCTGCCTCCATGTATTCATGCCATGCTGATGCTGAACTAATCAGTTCTCCCGGAGCATGGAGCACTGGACTATAAAGTGCAATAAACAGCAGCAAACCCCAACTCATGTCTGGCTAGGCTTCTTAGCTCCATCTCAGTGCCGGTTGCGTAAGTGCCAGAATAGGTCTCAGAGAAGAGCTTTATTCTCCAGGCTTGCCAATAGCCACACGAATGGAAATGCAGAGTTTAGACGTATGCAGGCTTTACCTGGCAACCACTCAAGTCCACATCTACGCATCATGCCCAAAAGTTAAATGGCTTTAGAGAGCTCATGAGAGCAGACCAGCCAAATTTGAATAGCTCTGGTCCTTGACTTTTGCACTGATGGGTCCAAGCCGATGCTGCACAGACCTACCCTGGGTGACTCAGGGTCAGCTTGTAGAGGAGAACTCTCCAGTCTGTGCTATGCCACTATATTGAGGGTGGCATTGACCAAGCCCTGCTTGTGAAACCACATTGGTGGTACTTGCTGGGAAGGGAGGTTGGGCTTGGATACTTGGTTAGCTCTTAAAATCGCAGCAATAGCAACACGTGCTTCCCTTTGCTGGACATCAAAGAGAGAGTGAGTACTTTCAGTTGTGGTGAATTAACCGCTCAGTGCTCCTTGCCGCTGTGGCTGCCCAGATCTGGGCGTCCTCCTGGTTTTGCTGAGGTACCTGAGGTACCTGAGGTACCTTCATTCCCTCCAGGGGACTAGAAAAAAACACACACACCTGTTTCCCTGTCAGGAGGTGCTTCTTCCAGACAGTGCTTCACAGCACTTCTTGGGTCCACCCATTAAATAGCTACTTCTGGCACTACCTCTTAGAGGCACAGACATAAATAAAGAGGGATTTTAACTGGAATCAGAGGGCAATCTTGCTTCACTTTTCTCCCTGTCTCCATTCCCACAACAAAAGCGCAGATTCAGATCAGCTGAAACATTTACTGATCTGGATGACTTTTACTACTGGGTGTTTTTTCTTGCTAAGACACTTCCTCTGCAAGAATTATTCTTTTACAATAGAAGGGGGAAAAAAAAAGCAAGGTTGGTTTCAGGCTTTCATAAATTAAACAGTCTATTTGTGATGACACTGCAATTAGTTTTTCCTTCAGTATTCTCAATTAAAGTATACATTTGGCTCTCTTATCTGGTTTTCTGTTGATCCATCCATCCATCTGCTTCTGTAGTTAATCTCAAAAGGTGCTGTCTATTAAGTATATATATATATTTTGCTTATGTTTTATTTTTAGATATTCAAAATGCTTAAAACTTAAATAGTCTATTCTGTAGGGCCTAATCTTGTTAAAATCTGACTTCAGAGGCCCCCAGGGTACTTTGTGCAAAGCAAAATGAGGTACCTTTTCATCTCTCTCACCTTGTTGATGTCCAGTGAAGAAAAAGTGCTTCAGAAAGGAGGGTACATTTGATGTTTTGTGTAGTGAAGATGACCTTATCAGCTGCTTCCTTCCTTTGTATTTTCAGTCATCTGTCTCACTGATGGGCACAGCTGAAGACAGGAGGTGTTACCAGAGACTTTGACCATTATCTCCCATTACATGCAAAGGAGCTAGGCTGACTAGTGAAAATAAAAGTCCTCCATCTATATCCAGACCAGACTAGTACAGGCAGCTTCAATGCATGCTTGCTCCATATAACGTCCTGCCAGTTTACTTCAGAAATGATAGACGAGGGCTTGATTTAGGCGTGAGAAGACATTTCTATTTCCATGCTTGGGCAGCTGAAACTGCCAGCAGGGATAGATCCAGATGAATACAGCTGATGCCTTTCCTGTGAGCAATACAGGAGCTATTACTTGAGAAGATCTGTTTCTCATACCATAGGCAGGGACAGGGATTGAATCTATGGACCAGAGGTGGATGAGTTGTTATCTTGTGACCCTCAATTCATTTTGTTGACCTGTCAGGAAAGAGCAGTGTTGAATTACATGAAAAGCACAACTGTCAACAATGCAAGGAATGATAAGGTAAAAGCAATGCAATTTGATAAAAGAACACTGTATGAATGTAAAAAGCCTTTAAAATAGTTTCTGTACAAGGTTATCCAGTCAGTATATAATGCATTTGTAAATTATTGTGTATTTAAAAAATTAATGAAAGATAGAATTATAGCAGCATTACCACTGACCTTTTCCAAAATGACTCCATCATGAATCAGTAAACATTTCAGAATTGTTTTCCAAGTTGCTAGTAATTTTTTTGCAAATTAATGATGTCCAGCCCTGGCAGTAAAAGCCTTGCCTTCTTTCTCCAGAAAAGGGTTTGGGAAACGTTTTCTGGTTTCCTGGCAATGTGCTAGCACTGTGAGTTATGCACAGAGCCAGTGGAGAAGATGCTGTCCTATCAGCTAAGATTTTATGTGGAGTTTTAACTGCTTACTCTGACGGACAGAACAAAATCTATCCTGTCTAAAGCCTGTAAATTACCATTCCATGGCTTAGGTTGAAGAACCTTTGTTAAATTGAGCTTAGTCAGAAAACTGATTCTGTCTAAATGCCATCTGGGCTCTTGTATTTATTGCTTCTCAAGGGCTTCCAGATCAGACTGCTTAGACGGAAAAAATCAAAACATACTTTTTGTGTTGGTTTCCCAGAGTTGGACCTTGAAAACCCAGCTCACTTCTTTTGTCTTCTGTCCTTGCAACAAGCAATTAAGAGCTTTCAGTTAGAGCATGGTAGACAAAGTTATTGAGGCAAAATTCATAGTACATTATGTCCCTTTTTCCCCTGTATCATCTTGATTGTTCAAGCTATATTTATATAGCTTATATTTATTTATTTTATATTTATTTTTAAAATCCACCTCCCTAATTTAGTGAGGAAAGTAAATGAGAAACAACGGCACGTGGGGATTGGATAAGACAAATGAGATGGTATTTTCAAAGCAATATGGGGACTCACCAGTTGAGTAGGGAAGAATAAACTCCTACCAATCCCTTTTTCCATCGCTTTCCTTGGGACTTGTTTTGTTTCGAAAAGAGGTAGGCTCAAAAAAAAAGAGAGAAAAACCACACTTCGGACTGCTGCAGTAATGAGCAGTTTTTCCAGAGAGATTTTTCCATCTTCAGCCAACAAGAAGCCATTATTAGAAGATAACATACACTATCTTCCTCTTGCCTTTTATAGCTCTTCTAGATCAGTTACGCTGGATACAGAAACCCAGATGTACGTACTGGAGCACTTAATGCTAAGCACTTACTGGTAGCTGAAAACTAGCAGTTTGAAGATGTTGCAGCTCTTTGTTGTCTGCCCAACCCCCTCTATTGGGCCCAAAACAGATAGGGTGGTGAGGGGTCATGTGCACGTACCTTAGTCACAGCTGCAGTTCTGATTCTGCCCTGTCAGGGTTTGTTCCCTGTGATGGTTTGTTTAGCTCATTTTTAATTCCACGAAAGATGAAGGTTTTCATCACTTCCCAAGGAAAACTGAGAGTCCAGTGGAGCCCCACAGATAACATATCACTCTTTCTCATTCCTTACGTTTGCTTACTTTCATAGAAGTTTCAAACGCACGACAGAGTCGTCTTGAAATGTAACGTAACCTTCATCATGTTGGCTGGTCAATCAAAAAGCTCTGTAGGCACCTGGGTTGCATTTATCATTGGTGTGCAGCGTCCACAGGGTGCAGTTCCTTGCTAGCTGCTCTGCATACGAGCAGCCCTGCCTCTGAAGGCTGCACTGCATGGTTGATCAGGCTTAAGAAACTTTTTATTAGCAAGGGTGGGGAAAAGTTACTGCTTTAGGAATCAGGTGATCCAGAACAGTCTCTGCAGCTCAGAGGAAAATATCCCTCTCTATTCACACTCCTCTAATTACATTTAGTATAGTATTGTTTCCATCTAAATTATAGCAGTTATATACAAGGATCTTCTTTGAAAATATTTAATTAAAAAGTAGCTAATGTTCTGTGCTTTTGGAATGCTAATATAGCACCTTCCACTTAGTAAACCTTGTTTTTTTCCATTAATTATCATTATCGTGGAGAATTACAATGGCAGATTTTAAATTTTTTTTTAGCTTAATAGATTTAAAATGCAAGTGGTTCTGGTGATTTTTGTAGCTTGTAAAGCACAAAGAAGCTTTTTGCTCTCTTGCTGGACAGTTAGCTAAAGGTCAGTCTGAGGAACAACATTTTCCTTGAGATGCATTGGGTGTTGGGTTTCTCCAGCCCTGTTATCTTCCATGTTCAGGCAAGTGTTTGTGTTTGATTATGTTCTCCCCTCCTCTTGCTATGTTTTCTGTGTAATACACACCCAGGTGAAATTCCGGACTGGTATAAATCTGCTGGACTAAATGATTTCTGCCTGCTGAGTTGCTGCTTTGTGGGAATGACATTTCAGTCATGCATCACAGCCAGGGCATACAGGATTCGCGGGAGAGCTGCCCAGCTGCGCAATAATACCGTGACAAGAAGTGCACTCTGTAATATGTGCTGAAAGCAGCTGTGGCATAAAAGCTGGTGGGATTTACCCAGTGCCAAGGGGAAGTGGGGAGGGGAGCTGGAGCTAGAACTCCTACTTGAGTACAGTTTTGGAGGCCTTCTGCATTCCCCCTCTGTGCTATTTCCTATCCCTCCCTCCTCCTCCCAGCAAGTGCCCTGGCACCCCACATTGCTGTGGTTTCCGTGGGTTGATTTTGGTCCAGGATGTGCCATCTGCGTTGAGGAACAGGAATTACAGTTTCTTCTGTAGCTTTGCCTGAATGCAGTGGTGTTCCGTATCGCTAATACCCCACAATTAGAACTACAATAAGAAATGTTCTGAGGAGCCAGCAGCAATCTACCTAATAAATCCATTCCTGCCATGGTGGGTTGACCCTGGCTGGATGCTCTGTCACTGCCCTGCTCAGCTGGACAGGGGAGAGAAAAGATAACAACAGGCTCGTGGTCGAGATAAGGACGGGGAGAGACCGCGCACCAACTACCGTCATGGGCAAAACTGGCTCAACTTGTGAAAAAAACCAGTTTGATTTATTACCAATCAAATCAGAGTAGGATAATGAGAAATAAAAACTAAATCTTAAAAACACCTTCCCCCCACCCCTCCCTTCTTCCTAGGCTTAACTTCCCTCCTCCCCCAGCAGTGGCGCAGGGGCACGGGGAAGGGGGGCTGTGGTCAGTCCATCACACATGGTCTCTGCCACTCCTTCCTCCTCAGGAGAGGACTCCTCACACCCTGCCCCTGCTCCAGTGTGGGGTCCCTCCCACAACAGACAGTTCTCCATGAACTTCTCCAACATGAGTCCTTCCCACGGGCTGCAGTTCTTCACAAACTGCTCCAGCCTGGGTCCCTCCCACGGGTGACAGGTCCCCGGGTTCTGCCGGGAGCCTGCCCCAGTGTGGGCTTCCCAGGGAATCACAGCCTCCTTCAGGCATCCACCTGCCTGGTGGACCAGTGTGGGCTCCTCCCCGGGTGCAGGTGGAGATCTGCTCCAGCGTGGAGCTCCATGGCTGCAGGGGCACAACTGGCCTTCCCGTGGGCTTCCCCAGGGGCTGCCGGGGAACCTCTGCTCTGGTGCCTGGAGCCCCTCCTGCCCCTCCTGCTGCCCTGACCTGGGGGTCTGCAGGGCTGTTCTTCTCTCATATTCTCAGTCCTCTCTTCAACTGCAGTTGTGCAGTTTTGTTTTGTTTTTTTCTTCTAAAATATGTTCTCCCAGAGGCGCTACCACCATCACTGACAGGCTCCGCCTTCGGCCTTGGCCAGCAGCAGGCCCATCCTGGAGCTGGCTGGCATTGGCTCTATCGGACATGGGGGAGGCTTCTAGCAGTTTCCCGCAGAAGCCACCCCCGCAGCCGCTCTGCTACCAAAACCTTGCCACACAAACCCAATACCCTTACGCACAAGTCCTTCCCCACCTACTCATTTCTAACCTGGGTACGCATTTGCCACAGGTTCTTCTGGCATTGTATCCTCTCCCTGTCTTGCCAGCTTCTTGGAGCTTGCTTCTGTGAGGGAGAACTTGGATATAGAAAGGTGTCCGCAGCAAAGCCACAACTCCAGGACCTCAGATCTCTCCCACCCCCTTTCTCTCCCTGATACCCATGAGCTGAGACAGGTCTAAATGGGAGAACATGGCTGGTTCTGGATGGTTTCTGTTTTGTGGGAAACAGCACAGTGCAGAGGCGTTTGGTGCAGGCTGCAGTCTACAGGAGTAGTCTGGGCAGCGAGGGGAGAGCAAAGCCAGCAACCCTGTGTGACTGCAGCATAAATTCAGATGAACTAAAGAATGGCAGCACGCTGGGGACACAGCAGCGTCTGGATTGCAGTCAGTGCTTGGAAACTCGGTAGTAGTTTTCTCTTTTGTTTCTTTTTTGCTTTCATAGGGAAATTTGTCCAGAATAATTAAAAACCCAAAAACTTTAATCTCATAAGTGGCTTAGGTAAAAATGTAGGTTAGTGAAAGATTTGGTATAAGGAAAAAAAGCATTATTTCTCTGCACTCTAAATCTTGCAGTAAGGGTGATACAATGACAGTTGCTGCTTCATGAGCGTCAGAAAAGATTTGGGTTTCAGTATATACAGAATTTTTAAAATCTGGAGCTTGTATTTTAGATGAGTTCTTAGGTTCTTTTATATATTCATTTGAGATAGCCAAGAAGTTGGCATGTTACAATGACAAATCAACTTGATCATTGTTGGTTTTTTGATGTTCATGTGCACTGAGATATTCCCCCTACCATTGAGAAGCTGTAATTTTGTTAACGGTTTTTAAAGTCTGGCCACCCATGTCCCTGCCCTAATCTCGTCCTATTACACATCTCTTTGGAAATCCAGCTGCAGATGACTGAAAAGCTGTTCCTTACTGAGAAAATCACAGCTGGCCAAAGGAATAGGAAGCTCTTACTTGATCAAAAACTGAACACACTTGCAGAACTCATGCAACATTTCTGAATGGATGGAGTCTTTTGTCTGGGTACCTGGTGTTATTTATTAATTAAACCAGGTTTTTGCTTTCTTTCATGAAGGTGCAAGCTTCCGACATGTGGAGTCCCTTAGTATTTGTGGTGATGGTACTTCGGTGTTGTATACCATCAGTGCTCATTGTTGCTTTGGTCCTTCCCTTCCAGAGACTTAAGCATGCACATAGCTTTCTCTGCAGGTGAAGGAGTGCCATAGAGTTAGGACGGCATTTAGAAAGACCTGTGTTCAAGAACCAGCTCTGCTGACGACGTTCTGGTCCAAGCCTGGGCAGAAGCCTCTGGTGCTATTCAATTTTATATGATCTCTTTCATCACACCATTAGTAATAGATCTGTGCCTCAATTTTAAATTACAGTCTGAGTCCTTCCCCCACTATTTTTTGAGTGCTGGCCCTTCGGCTCCAACTGCTCTTGCCTTACTCAGTATAAGCCTTGTGTTGCCCTGGAATTGTGTGGGAAAATGTATAATTTTCATCCTGAAAATCAACTATTACTTAACTAGGTGAACAATGGAGTGTGATCAGTGAATGCTGCTGATGAGTGACCTACTCAAAAGAATTAAGAAAAAACTGCTGATAACCTTACAATGGTGATCACTTGTAATTCCACTCCTACTAGCCACAATCAGCATTCAGCAGATGGAAGGGAGGCTGCTGTCTTTGCAAGTCACTTGCTTACAGACCATATCCCAAATATGTTGTTTCAGGTGTTTCTTTTACAATTCGTTAAGTAGTTTGTGCAACATTAAAATTCATCAGTAAAGAAACTGAGTCAGCTAAGAAAGGCTTGATTTTGAGACAACCAAGCCCATATATTAATCAGAATAGCCCCCTTTACATCAGACACATTACCTTCTAGTCTGGTGGTTTATTGTTCTGAGTGATACCTACCTGTTTGCACTGGACTCAGAGCCCATTGTGCAAAGTACTAGAGGCATGGAAGACCTTCCAACACAGGCTGTACAAGCAGTCAGGCAAAGGCTAAACAATCCTAGGATGTTATAGAACAAGCAGATGTTATTCATGACTGAATAACATTTTCGGGTATCAAGCTCCAAGACTGTGTATTGGTTTCTGCAGCTGAGATTAATGAGAAAATTATTTGCTTAATGGAAGCATATCTTTGGCTGACTCCGGTTCTTTCTTTTTTTCCTCTCCCATGCCTAGAGTTTTTGGGCATTTCAGTCTCCGTTCTGAATGGCAGCTGGTCAAGGTGGACTACAAGTCTATCTTCAGCCGGAGGTGTAACAAAGATGACTACCAAACCTGGCATCTGCACAATCAGGTATTCCCACTGTGTAGGGGGGGGATGAGGAGGGCTCCTTTCCCCATACTCTATGTTGCCAGATAGGAGTGTATTTGTTCTTTTCAGCAGAGCATATGGATTTTTTGCATCCACCAAGTCACAGTTCTAACCTGTTGGTGTTTTACTTCCCCTGAAGCATATGCATGAATAAACATGGGGCCAGTCTTCTCTGGGCAAGTTAGAGAGATTGTTAACTTCTCTTTGTATGAAAATATTCCACTGCACCAGCTGGATCTTCTTGTCCTTGGTGCTCAGGGCAATGTAAAACCTCACCTTGTGATTGAATTGTAGGAGACATTGAACTCTTTGTAGCTCTGTCAGTAACTCATGAAAATAATTTTCATTCACTTTGCCTTTATTTTCCCTAGTCAAAAATGAAAATAAAAACATTTATTCATCCTGCAGGTCTTGCAGGTGTCTGTAAAACTCTGGGGAGCCTTTGAATAAAAGACACCAGAGAAGACCAAATTATTTCATTTTATCCAAGGATATATGCTTTGCTTTTCACACACTCTTGCTTATTTTCATGCTGGATATATTTAGATCCTGAAGCCACTCTAACTGAAAGAGCTCAATACTCTCTGAAGATTACTTATGGGTTACTGGCCACCAGTATGATGTCCTGCAGGGCAACGTAACTAGAGGCAGAACTATTGGCACTGTGATATTCCTGAATGAAATCCCTGAATTAGAAATGAGCATTGATTTGGCAAGGATGCATCAGATAACTGAAGTCATAGAATTGAATAAATGAAAATTATTTAAATGAAAGAAAAGGGAAGACATGTGTAACCAGGCAGCCATTTTGGGAATCACTGTTAATGGGAAAGATAAGTGTTTCAATTAAGTGTTGTCTTTTTTTCTTACTTCTATGCAAACAAGCTATTTCTGCATTAAAGAAAATTCTATTTATAGCAATTAATCTAAATTTCAAAGGTTTCTTTTAGATTAACTACGCCCAGTAATGCTTTTAGAAACCTTTGTGTTCAAAAAGCCCTGTATAACACACCATCAAAACTATGTGAGGTCTATAACAAAGCCAGGTCTATCAAGGAAAGGGGAGGGGAGCCAGGACTCCTGGCTTCCACACCTAGATTTTTCCCCTGCTCTGGGTTTATTCCTGTAGTAGATTTCATCTGACATATGGAAGAACATCCACATTGTCTTTTCAGGATAATTTGTAGGACTAGATACGTTGGTGGATGCCTTCTGACAGCCTGCAATAGCTTTGGCACCCAGGCATGTTGGGCACATTGTCATTAGCATCCCAACTCAGTGCTGACCACACTGCACTCATGGGTCCTCCCAAGGTGGCTTTTGAGTTTGCAAAGACACAAAAAGGAGCTAGACTCTTAGCTCCCAGCTCTCCAGTGGTAATTGCATGTGTTCATTGCCTTTTATGTCTTTCAACAAAATTTAGGGCCCTTCATTTAGGGCCCAGCTGTCACTACAACTCTTTTTCTTTTTGCTCTTGTTCCTTGCCTGCTGAAGGGGGAGCCTTGTGTCATGGGAGAGAGGAAGATATATAAAAAACGCAAGCCTGGAGCCCAGTGTTCCCTAGGTCGGGACTATTCCCAAACTGTGGTGTCTGAACCTTGTGTCTGCAGTCAAGGGGACTTCGAGTGGTGAGTATGTGACTCTGGGGACTTTTGCAGGGACTATTCTTGTAGCATTGGCAGTGACCGAGCTACTGCCCAGAAAGAAAACCTTGCAGAGAAACTGGGTCTCATGCAGCTTTCTGGCTGTGATCGTACCATATAGCATAGATGTGATTCCCATACCTGTTGTGTGAGGGAGATGTCCCCCTCATCTGTGGGAGAGATTTGTTAATCTCCATGAGAAATCCAAGCCTGGAATGCAAAAGCAAAAAATTGCAAGTACTGATTGACCTTTTTTTTCCATCATTCTAGAAGAGTGACAGACAGGACTCTTCTCTGGTCCACAGTATGTCCCTTTACAGGAGAAGGAGGAAATTTCTCTGTCCTCCCTTCCAAGGTCATTGAATACTTAGGGAGCAAGCTAGCAAAACATGTACATTTTTATCATTATTCCTTTGAATTCCTGGGAACGATTTGTTGCTTTTTAGCAATGTTTTACTGAAAAATTTCTGAAAGGACTTCTGTGACGTGACTGTACAGCCCACCCTTGTCAGATGTAGCTACTTGTTTTGCATAAATATTGGTGTTTCTAACTTAATGGGGCCATAATTTCCAAACTGCTTTAAGGTCACTTTGAAAGCAGCTTAAAAATGAAACAGGGAAAAAATGGACCACTGCTTGATATTGCTTGACAATCAGGGATATGAGATAGGAGAATGCATAACAGCCAGGATCTCTGCAGAAGGAATTCCTACAGGGAACCTGTGATAGGCAATATTTCAAAGATTTAAGACTGTCAATAGCTGTGATGTTTGAGCTTAAATGATCAGAATGTCATTTAAATGGAGTTCAAGATACCCTGAAAGCAGATCAGCTGAGAAAACATTTTCATTTTTATAGTAGGTTATCAGGATCAGTGTCTGATTTGGTATTGGTGCGATTCCTGAAAACGTCACTTACCTTCAGATCCTTCCTGAAGAGGTGTGACGCAGGAGATTTGCACACTTATTTGGACTTAGGCCAGCTGAGACTCACAGTTCTTTTTAGGACATGGACACACTGAAATGTGGTAAAAATGAATAACAAATACAGACCAAAGTGTTTTCTTGAATATCGGAGTAGTTTGGCTCTAAGAGATGATCAGGGATATAGAGCAGAGATTTTCATCTTATCTGGATGGATGTTTAATTTGTTCCTAATGCCAAAATTACATGAGACTCCTTAGCTTGTCTTAGGAGATCTTTCCCTTGTTCTCATCATAGGAATTTGCAGGATGAACAAACTATCTTGCCCTGCAGTATCTGCCCTTAACATTGGCATATGCCTCTGAGCTGAACCAAGCACCAATCTCCAGAGATGCTTATGAATTTGCTCTTTTTTGTTTGTGTGTGTGTGTGTGGCTTCGTGCCTCATCACCCTTCTATTTTCACAGTGAAGCTTGTCTTTTCTAAGTATAAGTGCAGAGCTGTGGTAGCTAAATTGACCTTAAGTGCTGTTCTGCCTTGAAAAGGGTCTGCAGCAGAATGCACCTTTTCAATCAATTGATGTGTTCCTTGCATATGCTCAGTATCTTTTTTGCTCAAGTTTCCTGCTAACATGAGAGAATATTGCTGTCAACCTTGTCAGTCCTACAGAAGAAATGCAGTTGGAGGACAGCAAGCTGGCTTTTGTTTCAGACTCTGCGCTACCAACAGAATTGTTAACTTGCTTCCAACTGCAAAATTATTATAGTTGGTGATGGAGAATCAGAAGAACCAACTTTATTTTAAGGGTGAGTTTTTATGCTGATCTGCAGGGTTGACTGGAAGAAGGTGTGGGTCAATCAGTTTGAAGAAAACACTAGCAATGCTGGAAAAGGGGCACCAAGCTTGATTATCTTAAAAGTGATTTTTGAAGAGGAAGGGTGGACTCATCTGCTCTGACTTGTGACTTCTAAATGATGAGACAGTTATTTAGTCTGTGGCAAGATACAGGTTATGCTAGAATATGAATCATCTGCCTTCTTTCGGATGTCAGTAAGAGAAGGGGAGGTGCTGAGAAGGGCCTTTCTTCTCCACTGAGTGGAAAAAGGCTCTAGGCAGGGAGCTTATGGGGATATGTCCCCACTGTAAGTATCTACAGTTGGAAGGACAGCTCCTACTCTTTCACTTGGTGTTTTTGAAAAAGAAAGATATTTACTCAGACTTTTCTGGCTGGGCTTACAATTGCCAGTTGTTCTTGGAAGCATTGATGGGCCTGTCCTTTGTGTGTGAACTGAGCAGGTCCTGTGGAGAGTCAGGGGAAGGAGGATGGTTAGCAGCTGGGGTTGTGTCAGTACACTGACCAGCAGATCCCAATAGACAGGACCTCTTCTTCCCCAGTAAGTAGTTTTGGAGGCTGGTTCTGGTCACAGAGCATCCCATGCTACCAGGTGTGATGACACCTGCCTTCGAGAGCTGTGCAGACAGGACAAAGGACTGTAGGAGTCCTGCTGCACAAGCTGTGAGGGCTGTGCTCCCTCCCATTTGGTCACAGTATCCTTGCCCCTGTCTGCCTCATGTTGCAGTGCTGTCTGGTTCCTGCTGTTAGTTATAAGGCTGATCTGAATTTCTGGGGCATAAACCATAATCCAAGTGCCTAGTTCAACATATCCTCGTGTGTCAAGATCAGGGGTGACTCCTGCCAACCCTTGCAGTCAATTCCAAAAGCAAACCCTGGCCTTTTTCTGACAGAGAGAATGGCAGAAGGAATTCAGAAATGTTATTAAAATTCTTGCTGATCTTTCTTTTCCTTCCTCCTGCTTCTTTATTTACTCTGTCAAGATAGCTTTCCTGAGAAAGACAGCACAGCAGCTGGACTTGATTATTTCCTTAACTTATGCAAACCCTGGGGCTTATGAGTAGGAAGGTGGGCAGCGTGCAAGTTTTTAATATACATTTACCAGAAGTTAATGAACAAGCACAGAACCTTGAGGGCATACAGCAATGTTGTCTTTAATTTTATTAAATATTTATGCAGCTCTTTTCTTCTTTGGGGCAAAGTACAGCTCCTCCTGAATATTTTTAATTACCAAGTCACTGCCAGGCATTTTTGACTGTGCAGGTTGGACCCACTGAGAATGATTAAATTGAACGTTGAGAGAAAGAGCATTAGGGAACCTCCAAACCTTTTAAAGCAGCTTGCAGAATTTTTGTCCTCCAAAAAAGAAGCAGTAGCAGCCTGGGTCACTGGGGACATAGCACAATTTTGTCTCACCAAAGCTCTTCCTAGAGACTTTCTGTTGGCAATTCAGACTCTGAATAGGGGAAGGATAAAACTCGATGTCCTAAAGCGCATAGCGAGCTTTCAAGTCAGTGGCATCTGTAGCGTCTGTGTTTCCACAGAGGTTTAGTTTGTTGGCATTTGTTAACCTGCTTCCAGCAAAAATCCAGAATCCCTTTTTATTTGCCTCTTGAAGCCAGCCTGGCAATAAAGGCTATGCATAGAAACCCGATTCTGAGCCTGTTTAAATTTACAGCAAGATTCAGATTAATCCTATTGTTTCATCATTGCATTGGCATGCAAAAGCAGCTATAAAAAGAAGTCTTGGATGTGGTTGTGTGCAATTCCACTCTTTGGTGGTCCAAGGAAGCATCAATACCCTGGATTACCTCCCACATGTGACACAGTATTGTGTAATGCTTAGGCTACCAAGTTGGCTGTGTTGTTTTAGTTTAGTGTTGGAAAAACATCAGCTATGGTTTTCAGGCCAGTCATAGCTCAAAGAGCAGGGAAACCATTAACATACATAAATATACATACCTTGGCTAGTTGTTTAGGAAGTGCTCCTAGTGTTTTATATACTTAAGTGCTTTATTGGGAAAAAGTGGCATTAGATCTTGGAATTAGTCCGATTTGTTCTGAAAGCAAAGACTCCAAAAAACAAGCAGATCAAAAGATCCTAACAAGTGAAATTATTAGAGATTAATAGGAAAAGAAATTAAGAATACAATGTTCTTTCTGAATGTCTGTCCATGTTTTGATACCAAATAAAACACAAGTCCTCCAGTGCTCTGCAAGGTTGGTATATCTGGTGTTGTCAGGTATCACATACCTTCTGTGAACTGTGTTCCTGCCTTTCGAACTAATCAAATCTGGATGAGCCCAATCCATGATGTCATGACATCCAGCAGAGAACCACCAACACCCACTTGCTTTGGGGAGCAAAAACGTCATCTAAAACTCCAAGCTAAATCTAGTGAGTGGGTATCGTGATGCACTTATGACTTGTCTCCATAGTGACTATGGGTATGAGAGGCACAGCAACAACCAGTGTGTCCCAGCCTTCTGGTTCAGCCCGTCCTCCCTGTCCAAGGATTGCAGCATTGGTCAGAGCTACTTGAACAGCACTGGGTAAGTGAACCTTGCAATCTCTCTGGTTTTGGTGACCTTGCAATAGACAAGACAACCTGGATGGTTCTTTTTTCTCTGCATCCCACCTGGCTCTTTTCCAGTCTTATTCGTGAGGTAATGTTTGCAGCAGCATCTGTATGGAACATTGCCTCATTCCTCAGAGGCAGGGAGAAGCACATTAACATAAGTGACATGTAGATATTGTATTGCTATCAAGTGATGTATGATCCCTGGAGCCTAGGCTTGGAGCTCCCATTTGCTGCAAAATTAAAATGCGAATCAAGAAGGTCTATCTGAGAGACAGCTGAACATTTAAAAGGACAGGTTCAAGGTATTTCACATCATTTTTCACTGAACCTCTTCCTATCTTAGAGCTCCTATTTATAACGGCTTCTGGGAAGGTTCCAATGAGCAACTTTTAGCCTCTCTTTTTTCCTCTGCCATTTTCACTTCATATATACAGTGCCTTGAGATTTCAGACATGCTCCATGTGCTGGTTTCTCTTGGTTTTACCCCGAACAGATGGCAAGGGTTGGTTTATTATGGTAGTATCGCTTTGCAAATGCTATTCTTATCATGAGGGGCATACTCTGAAATTCTGGTTGCACTGGCTGGTGCAAAATTGTGATGTTCCTTCTCAGGCAGTGCAGGCCCTGGAGATTTTGCATGGCTGCTTCTGAGTCATGGGTCCTGCATGCTCGACTGTTATGACAGGGTTGTTCATGGCTGGTTGGTGCAGGTGGCCAAACTAAGTGAGGGCCCTGGGAGTCTGGAGTCCCTTAACTTCAGAGACCCCCTTTCAGCTGAAAGGTTGCTATAAACATGGGATATAATTACAGGAGCCCTGGCCAGTGTGGCTGCTTGTAGCTCTCTTGACAGAGAGCAATAAGAAAATAGTTGGGGTCTGTATCTTATTAACCAATGCTGTATTTTTACTGTGAAATTACTAGAAAGAGTTAATTCCCCCTCAACAATACCAGGAATAGCCGAGTGTCTTGCTAGTTAGCTAACGTCTTCCAAGAGGAGCCAAGAGAAAAACCCATTCCTTGAACAATTTTAAAATTGGACTGGACAAAGCTCTTGGCAGATTCTTCTAAATGCCTTCTAGCAGAGTACAGACAGACAAAATGTAATAAAAAGCATAATTAAAAAGCTGGGATGCAGTGTGCAATCCTGCAGGCATGGGGAGTTGGGGGAGTTCCCTGACTTTTAGCAGTGCAGAATGATTCACCTCCACAATGTGTGTCTGTTCTCAGTGATGCTGCTGAGAATCTCTGGAGAAGGTTGAATTGTGATTTGTTTGGCTTTGTCCAATTTAATAAAGCATTAGATTTCTTTGATTCTTCCTTTCAGTGAGGGAATCATGCAGGCAGTTAGCCTTTGAAAAAACACATGCATTAATGTGGAGAAACAAAACAAAAACAAAACAAAGAAACTTTTCCGCCCACTGCCTGAGCCCAACCTCCTTTTGCTACTGTTCCCCAGGTACCGGAGGATTGTGTCTAACAACTGCACAGATGGCTTGCAAGAGAAGTACATGGCCAAGATGGAGAAATGCCCTGGAAAAGCACCTCGGGGACTGCACATCCTCACTACTGATGGAAAGCTGGTCACAGAGCAGGGACACAATGCCACCTTCATCATCCTTATGGAAGAGGTTTGTTATAGGGCTTAGCAAACTTTTCACTGTGTGGCAGGACTGGCACTCTCTTCCTTCATCTGTCAGGCTGCTGAGAGGAAAAGAGCATCAGGCTGGGTCATGAAATGATGAATACTCCTGAGGTTTAGGAGAATTCATGAAAGAAGGCTATATGTGAAACATACAAACCAATCACATTGTGTCAAGCCAAAGGAGTATTTAGCTGGTTATCTTGTCTACCAGTCATGACGAAGCTGATGCTGAAGAAAGATAGATCTGGTCAAAAATGTATTTCCCCCCTAGCTTCTTGCTACCTCCAGTGAACTGCAGTTTATGGAGTTTGTGAGGCCTAAATGGTGTCTCTATGCCAAATAATTCTGTTTCTGGGATGGAAAGCTTTAGCTGAAACTTTGCTGGGAAAGGTTAAGAAGAGTGGGGAACATTTTCAGACTCACAGGGAGCAGCAAGGGTCATTATTGTTTTGCAGTAGGAACTGAGCCTCCTCAAACCACTTCTAAGCTCCCCAGACTATATCTGTTTTATTTATAATGTGATGTGATTCCCTCTGTAGCCAACAGTAGCCTAAGTGATACCAGGCCATGCTGGTGCCTGAATCATCAAAACAGAGGCACTTCTGGTGATCTGAGTCAGGTACTCCTCTGTTTGACAAACATGTATGGTGCAGGCTATTTCACTAAGGCTTGTGGCTTAGTGGAGGGTTGGATAGCTAAGGAAGGCACTTAGTATGTATTTAGGCTGACAGGAGAGTTTTTCAAATGAGTTTACGCCTCTTCTGGTCTGTGATTATTTGGTGTTTAAGGATATATGCAACTGCACTACAAAAAGTCCTTCTCTATTTGCAGCTTCTGCATTCCCCTGATGGCTTTTGACTGCCCATGGAAGGTGTCATTGGAGGTCTAACAGTGATTTTCCCACAATGACTTGTGTTATATCTGGTTTCTGGTTAAACAGAAGGGTCAACGCATAACCTGAGTTCTAACACCTTTGATATCTCAGGAAGGGCAGCCAGGGAGTGAGGTGGTGTTGGAGAACCACAAGTACTTTTTTTTCATCTCCTCTGACTTGTGTACGTCGTTTTGGGACAGTACCTGGAGACAGCTGGGAGGCATCCATGTCATGGTCACAAGCATAAGAATGACACCAGGACAGACTAGATGTCCGTCTCCTAAGTATCCTGCCTCTGACAACAAGCAACATTAGATCTCTAGGGAAATCATATTAGAAACAGTGCAAGCTTACTTTCACCTCCCAGTCCCTGGAGTAGCCTCCATTGGCAGCTAAGGCCTTCCAGAATACAAGAGGCTGTTGTAAGTTTGATCATACTGCCATGGAGAGGTTTTTTCTCATGATACCTTATTAGTTTTTGGGTTTTTTTAAACCCACACACTTCTATTAATTTAAATTCTTATACAGTAACTAAATGTTTCATTGGGACCACACTAATCTGACAGGGCCTTTTTACATACTTCCTCAGAGGTTCATGTGTGCTCTGCTTTTATACAAAGGGGATTTCTTGTCTACCTGACTGATTCTTTTATATTCTGCAGACTTGACATGGTAAGACGATTTGTGTAGACACTGTGAGTGGGAGTTCAGAAAAGAACAGACATAATCTAAAAATTAGGAATCTAGTAGTAATTTATTAAGGAACTCAAGCGGAACCGCTGCATACAAAGAATGATAAACAGATGGGGAATAAGGCAGCAGTCAAGGTAGCTGAAGAGTGGAGTCTTTACAAGGCTTTAGAGATTGAAGAGGCAAATGAATAAATATGTGAGGACTTTCACTTTATGTCCTTTGTTGAAAAATAAGGATAGTTGGAAAAACATTTCATGGAAACAATATTTTTTTTAAGGGAAGAGGATTTTCAAGAACAAGTCTTTGTGGGTGAACAGCTTATTCCACAGAGAGTTGTGCGTTGAGTTTGTTTCTTAAAAGAATAGACACTTAAGAGGGGAAAAAAAAAGAACGCTGAGATTTTGGGCAAAAGCATTCCAGTCTTTCAGTGTGAACCTGAGACAAATTAATTGTCATCAAAGTATTCCTTGTTAGTTGGAGGAAACAGTTTCTGTAGAAATCTTAATTACTCATACCTTACTGTCATACAGATTCATTCCTGCCTCCCTCCACCTTCTCTGGTCAGTCTATTTTCTGGTGGCTTGTTTTGCACCTATGTCTGTACTCATTTTCTGAGCCAAACAGGAATCTGACAAGCCCTCCTGTGGATACATCTGTGTGGTCTCCATTCAGCCTTCCTACTGTTTCAGACTAACCCTGACTTTGTGATTAGCTATCAAGTCCTTTCTACCTTCTAATACACACCCTCAATATATTGATGTGACTGACCTTTATGCTGTTCAATAGTAAATAAAGACTTCATCGCAGTTAATTGAAAACTAAATTTCTCAGAATTTATAGATTTAGCTTTAGTAATGTTGTTCACAGTGGTAATTCATAATATGTGTGTGACGGTGACAATGGTCAAAGAAACGCAGAATTACTGATAATTTTGCTGTGTTTTTAGAAATATGGGCTGGACTGTGGTTTGGACTGTGTATATATGTAAGGGAACATGAGGAGATAAGAACCTTTTTTTACTGTTTTTTAATCCAAGTTCGAGTTTGAACACAAAGAATAGACTGCCAAATTGCTGTTGTACGGAGTTGTGATCTTGACCAGATCTATGAATCTGTTTTTGCACCTAATCTTTTCTGTGCATCCCCAGCTCCCCTCTGAAGGGTACATAAAGTCCCCTCAGGCCTAAATGGTTTTTTATGTGGCAGCTCCAGTTACTGAACTGTTCCCTCGTCTTCTGTTTATGCCCTCTCACAGCTTCCCTCTTTCAGTAATTAGAAGGTGATGGCAAGGCTTTGTAACAAGGTTGTAATTGCAAAGTGAGCTGAGAAGGCAAGCAGTGACAAAAGAACAAGCCTGACCAAGTGTTGAAGCCCTGCACATCTGTTAGAAGATTGCTAAACTGTGTTTATAGAAAGAGATAGCCTGTTATATTTCTATGCAAACAATTTGAGAGCTTCATTAGAAGTACCAAAATACATCATGTATATACAACCTACTCCCCCCAGCCCCAAGTGTATGTTGGATGAAATATAGCCCTCCTCAGCGGGAGTTTGGCTCTTAACATCAGAAGGCCAAAATTTCAATCACTGTTCTGTCTTTACATTTTTTGTCACTGCTAGTGTGGCTTGCAGGCAGGAAAACTTCCCAGGCTAGTCTTGATGGGCAGACGACTTTGAAGGGCTGCTCCATGGCAATACTCCTCTCCACCCATTCCACTACCCTTTTGCCTGCTCACCGATTTCAGTATGCAGAGCTCCAATCTTTGTGACAACCCCTAGTTCATTCCCTTGTGGTACTTTACAGGGCTTAAAGCAATAAAATGTGCCTTTGAATATACATGGAGAGCAATATTTTTTTTCCATTTGAAATGCCTCTGCTTCATTTCTATTTTAATTTTTATTCATAAACTCCAGAATTTCTGACATCATATGTAGGGCTAGCACAAATGTTTTAGTATTTTATATACTGGATACAGAGGTATGGAAAGGAGAATGAAAACACGATTAGTGTAATGGGCAGGCTTTGCATTGAAGACCCAACTCTCATAATTGGGTGGAAAGATCATCTGTTACTGTTTAGTCACAAAAAATATGAAGAATCTGTTCCTGCTTCTCCACTTCAAACCTTCTCATTTCAGATAGAATTATATTGGAGAAGCACGGAGGAAATAGAAAAGAGAATTGTAAGGCATGAGAGAGGAGCTGCCATGATGGGTGCAAGAGATTTCAGTCTGAGGTCACCAGAGATTAATCCAGCCCATGTAAAATTTTTATCTTCTGTTCAGTGTCTTCCATATGAGATGAACTTGTGGTCTTAGTACTTTCTCTTGAGAAGTGGTTTTGAAAGGTCTAACAAGCTGTAGGAGCGTTTCTATCAAATAACTGAATATCCCAAGAGTGTAATTTTGCCCCTGCTAGAGAATCTTTTAGAGTGACTTAAAAAACTCTTTGTCAGAAGGATGTTATTGGCTACTCAATATTATAGATAGGTTTTAGTGTCACTACCACTCTAGTCCTCTATATTTTCTTTTTTGTTTATGCTGTGTTTTTAATGTCCCAGTAGGACTAGGGTGAAAATGGTGCCCTGATCAAGTCAATAGACAGAACTCCCCTGGCTCCTGTGGAATGAGAATGATGGAGCAAGGAAGGAAGGAAATCTAACTTCTATAACAAAATATCCATATTTCAAAAACTACATGTTATAACCCTGATTATACGGGTGTGTACCTGAAGACTCCAAGTACACATTCAAGGCAAATTCACATCTGAAAAATACCCTTCGTACACACTGATTTTTTAATGCAGGCATAGCTTATGAGGAAGGTAAAGTCTGTGGGGCATGCTGCGGTCCTGACTATCTACACAGGGGACCTGCTTCAGTGTAGTGTGGCTTCTTGTTTGTGCTCCCAGGTTTCCATCCAAAGGACAAGATCAGGTGCACTTTTGGGGCTGGGACCAGTAGCAGAACATAGCATCCTGCCTGTGTCAGTACTGTCATTGCCGCTTACACAGGCTGGTGGCAACTGCCAGTAAGACAGCAACTCCTGTGGGTTTGGAGTCAGTGGGAGGCAAGAACTGGGACCTCATGCCTTTCATGGGTGTTCCTGTCTCTCCAGGAGTCTTTGTTGTGCACTGTTGGTCTCAGTTGCTGATCACTTGGTTTCGAACAGCCCATGAGCTATTTAATCCTGATTTAAGGACCTCTTTTTCCATGATCCAGCCAATATTCTGCCTTTATCCTGATTGTCCCAGGATGATAAGAAGTCATGACCAAAAACGGATCTGTGCTACATATAAAAGTATTCAAACCATATGAAAAATCACTTCTGGATGTGAGGTCCACAGTCAGAATTTAGGCTGCAAGCCATGTGTTTTGCCACACACGGGTAAACTTGAAAACTACTGCTCAGACGAAAGCTGGTGCTGTCAACTTTAAAACTTTGAGAGACTGTCACATATGTGGTTGTCCCAAGCAATCTTTTCCCTTTGTATGATTTGCACAGTTTTTCTAGGAATTCATAGTTTGTTTTGTGGAATACCTGGCCCAGAGGCTTTGGTGAAATCTGTGAGTTCAGTGGTCTTTTCCAATGAGCCCAGTGGATGTAGGACCCTGCAGGATTTGAGCTGGCTGTGAAGGGATTGTTAAGTACATCAGACCTAGCTGTGAGTTACATGGTTGCTTCCCTCCCTTGGATCAGTATATACTGGAACTGCACATTAGCTTTGATCCTGACCCTGTGCACTTACAGATATAATGTGATTTATGAGATGGCAATGAAATATTTCTGAATTTCATATTAAAAAAGTGTTACATTTAGGAGCAGGGATTTTTTGGGTTTGGCTTTTGTTTTTACTTTGGAATCTCACTCTTATTCTCAACATATCTGGGGATTGGTTTTGGTTTTGGGCTAGGAGCATCTCCAAAAAGTAATGGTATCTTCTTCACCCATAGTGAATATGGTAGAGACCTCTCATGAAAGGAAATGTCTTGGGCAAATACATCTTATATAGAGAGAGAAAGCTACGGAGATTTAATCTGAGATGTAGTTTTATATCAATTTAGTGAAATCACTGCAGTGAGCTTTAGCTCTGTTTAAATTAGCCTTGTTTTGTGTTACTTTTAGTCAGCTGGGGACAAGTATAACATAAGGCTCAAAGAAATAGAAATAACAGACCCTTCTACAGTTCAACTGCAGTGGTTTAAAGCATGATTTAAGTTAAAACAGCGCAGCTGCTGCCTCCAGACGATACCTGCAATGCTGGAATCTCTTGTCTGTTGTTCCCTTCATCATTTAATAGCTTTCATTGACGGTAATCCTAGAAGGGATTTTCTTGTCATCTACTTCGTTCTCCTGTGTATCCAGGCCCTATCTCTCTGTTGACTGGCATTAGGCAAAAGCTGTCAGTCCTTGATGTGGGACTCAACCTGTATAAATTCAGCCATCCTGTAGTTACATGTCTAACTGAAACTAGTCATCTAGACTTTCTATCATCATGGTACAGGGATGGATATTTGCAGAAGATGATTCATGTCACCTGTCTCAGTTATCTTAAGATATGTTGGTCTCTTGCTGTCTGTCTCTTCCATTGATTATACAGAAAGCCTGGAAAACTAGCTTAGACTAGAACCTAGCCATCTCAGTGACTAGGTTCTCTTGCTTTGTAACATCTTGGAGAGCCACTTCAGCCATTGTCCTGTCTCCAGAGTGTCCCTGAATGCTTCCAAGTGCATGTGGGAATTGCTTTCCAATTAGCATCTAGCCTACCATCAGTCCAGTGCCTCCCATCTCACTGCCTCTGATGGAAGTACTTGTTGGACAACACCCATTCAACCAAAGGCTGTGCAAAGCCTTGGCCACTTCAGGGACACATAATCCCCAACCATGCATTGCATTAGATGATTCAAATATGGTCCCTTTGATATATGCACGTTTCGTGCTCTGCCGTCCCAAAAATCTCTAAACCCAAGGTGAGGGAATATCATCTCTTTACAGGTATAAACATTTGGCTATTCTAAGCATTGCTTGTATAAAATTATCTGGTGTTGATTTGAGTGTAGCCCCTTTGGGGACAGACAGAACAAAGCTAGGCTTTTTTGGTAACATTATGAGTTTGTGTCCATACTAATGAAATGTAACTGAGAGGTGGGATGGAGGGTAATATAAATTACTCTTATCAGCCCCGTTTCCTAATCCAGCCTTCTCTTGCAGGGTGATCTCCAGAGGACAAACATTCAGCTTGATTTTGGAGATGGCATTGCAGTATCCTATGCTAATTTCAGCCCTGTTGAGGATGGCATCCGGCATGTGTACAAGAGTGCTGGAATCTTTCAGGTGACAGCATATGCAGAGAACAGCCTGGGCTCTGACACTGCTGTCCTCTTCCTTCATGTGGTCTGTAAGTACTTCCAGCTTCTGGATTCTTTGGGTGAAAAACCTAACCTCACTGAAAATCCCTGCAACTTCAGTGGGGCGTAAGAACACATGCAAACCCACCTACATATGCAGCTCATGCTCTTACAAAGGCTTGGACTTTTAGATACTCTTCTGTCTGAAGTAAGCTTCAATGAATGAAGAAGAAGGGGAGCTTCTTTTAAAACAAGTATATTTGCAGTTCTCACAGGTACAGAGGAAAGTTTGGAAATGTTTCTTGGGCTTTCTGAATGGGTCAGATACCAAACAGCATATGAAACAAAGTCCAAATGCTTGTTTTCAATATGCTTCTAAATCGAAGAGGTTTAGATTTTGAGTCAGTTATTCAGGATTTGGGCGTTTACAGTGCTTATTAAATAAAACAAAAACATTAAGCTGAGCATACTTCCTGGGATATGAATGTACTGAGGACTAATGTGCTACTTTTCATATTTTGTGTGTTTGACATGCATCCCTGACTTTTCCCTCCTATTTGGTAGATCAATGCAATTTCTCTCCACTTGGCAAATGAGCAAACACAAATATAGAGCCCCCAGCTGGCTTTCTCAAAGCCGCAGGAAAGAGCAGAGGGTGTGGAACACAGGATGAGACCAGGAAGATCCCAGTTCTTTGTCCTGCTCTCAGGCTACTAGTTCTCCTGGACAGAGCGCTCCATCTGTGTTCAGATGTACCTCATTATTTTTACCCCAATGATGTCACAGCTATGTCTCTCTTCCCTCTTAGCCTGTCAGAATGTCTTCTAGCCTGACTGTCTTTTACTTGAGCTTTCTGCTGGTAGGAAGCAAGTAAGAAATTTCCAAACCTCAAGAACTTTTTTCTTTTTAATTTCAAGCTCCCTGTGTGAAGGAATAAATGTTCCTTGAAGCTTTTATTATACTCATAATTCCCTCAAAGTCAATCATGGCTGCATTTAACAACCTGTTATTAGAGCATTAACTGTTTTTTCCTTCACCTTGGGCCATTAGCTGACAAAAGTGATGGTTACCTGCTAATAACAACCAGCTTCATATGGATTATCTGATTTTTCTCATAGGAGCTTCTTTTTCATGGTGAGGATTTTAGAGCAGAATGCAACGAGAGGCATTTGCTTGGCCTGGTTGTGCTACTCTACCCTCTTCTTCCTCAGCCTCTCAGATCTCACCTTTGACTTTTATAGCATTCTTAGGTGTCCAGCTTATTATCATTTTCTTCAGGGAAATATTTTGCAAACATTTACGTTCATGTTAACATTGAAATAAGATGATACCTCAGGACTAGACTTTTAATATATTTGGATAGACTAGTCAATATAAGTTTGACCTTGAAGCTCAAATGTATAGATGAGAATGGCTGCTATATAAATCACCCTTATTACCATCTGTCTGGTGCTGGAATTCTGTGCTGAAAAAAAGGAGAAACAAGGTTCTTGTCCTCAAGCACCAGTAGTTTTCAACACTGCAGTTTTATCAGTGGTCAGTCACCTTTCTGGAATCTGCTGTGAAGCTGCTCATCCCTTCATTTTAAAGGAAGTGAACATATTAGTATTTTTCCTCTTGACATGCACTGTCAAAAAATATTTGAGGGAATCTGCTATTCTTGGGAACCTTGAGTACTTGCCATGGGCAGATTTCAGGGGTGACTTGCTGATAGAGACCCCTTTAGAAAGGGGGAACAAAAAAGAACAAGTTCTTAGGAACCAAAAGCAAGAATAGTGACACATTGTGCTTGGAGCTTTATGTTCTGGTGGCAAAAGAACAGGTCTTGTTTTCCAAAATCCTTGTAATCCAAGTACGTGGAAAAGTGATTAATGTCCCCATTTCATGCTTGAAAGCTGAGTGGTAACACAAGAAAATGTCCCAGTTAAAATTAAGAAATTTCCTGCTTCCCAGAATTAATGTCTTATGCAAAAAAACTCCTCACTTCAAATTTTTCCTTCTCACAGTGATAGTCTATCAGTTTTCTGTTTTAAAAGGTACCGTCCAGAAAGACTCAGCAACATTGTCTGATATGCAGCAGTTACCAGCTGAAATTCAGTACCAGTAAAAACAAAAAATTAAAGAAGAAGGAAAACAATGGAGATAGTAAAAGCTTTAAACAAACTGAAAAACAAAACCACTTGTTTTTTGTGGAGAGGAACTGGCTTCTTAATTCTGAACTTCATGTGCTGGACTCATTCTGGACATTTGTGTTTATTAGACACAAATTTGCATTGATACTTTGTGATTTTTTAAGGTTTCAGCAACAAGTTCTTCTGATTGCTAAATGTTTTGATATGCCGATACACGCATCTTTGAAATAGTTCCTGCCTTTTTGCTAATGGTAACTGACTCCCCAAAGACTTCTCAAGGTCAGGCCAAGGTGAAAAACATACGAAGTATTTCCAAAATCATGAATCTTTCTTTTGGATACCTTCTAAAGAACTGTCAGGGAGTATTTAATCCAGTCGTAAATGCCTAATATATAACTAGATTTAAATCATCTTGGCTAAAATGATTTTCCCACAAATCTTTGTAGTGGACATATTTTTAAGAAAACACATGCTTTCTTTCTTGTGTCCTATCCTTCAGGCTTTCCGTGATAGCTTGCCCCATCCAGTGCAAAGCCAGTTCATTGCTCACCCTCAAACCGTGTTTAAAAATCCTTCTAAACACAGTGCTGACCCTGTCTGAAATTAGCATTTAGAAATTAGTGCATTTCTGGCTTCCCTAGAATTAATAGTGAGAAAAAAATTGTGATTTTATGTTTATTAATCTCATTTTTTTTTTTTTGCTTATCGATTGCTGAAATTGTCTTGTATTGCTATAATAGAGTCTCACTGCTGACATGAGACATCTGATTTATTTAAAGGAAGGATCCTTGCTGTTCACAACTGCGCAGAGAGGATTTAACTCAAAGCCTCTAAGAATGAACCGTCTCTTCCCACAGGTCCAGTGGAGCATGTCCATCTGAGTGTCCCCTTTGTTGCCATCAGAAATAAGGATGTCAACATCACTGCAGTAGTTTGGCCCAGCCAGGCAGGCACACTTACCTACTTCTGGTGGTTTGGCAACAGCACCAAGGTACAGCTGCCTGTTGGTTCATTTTTACTTTCTAAGCTTGTTGTACCAGACAGGGAACTCTCTCAGCCCCAATAAAAACTTCTTGCCTTTGCTTGTTCTGTGTTTTAGTTTTTCCTTACCTAAAAAGAGTTGTCATTATCTGACTTCAATCTTTGAAGGTTTTCCTCCTGTCTTGTGCTGTCCTTAGGAGTCATAACTTTTTTACATCTGGTTGTTATCACTCCTACTGAGCTTTGAAGACCACTCTTACCACCAGTGTTCCCTTGCAACCTAACTGAATTATGTACCACTATATATGGGATAATGCTGGCTTTCAACACAGTGTTTAAAAACTGCCGGTGTTCAAATAACCATGGGGGTTTCCATTATGTACCAGTATGCAGTATATAATGCTGGACTCCAACACAACACTTTAAAGCTGTTGGTGTTCAAATAACCAGTTGCGCCTAGAATTTCAAGCTAGACTCTCAATGAATTGTTTGTGTCTGTCTGTGACCATTGTTCACAGTCTCGGATATATTAGAGAGAGAGGTGAGACTTCGTTGTAGTGGATTTTCAAATGATTGGCAAAAATTTATGATAAAGAGTTTTTTTATCAAAAAGAAAGTGAAACTACAAGTTGGCGGTCATGCTTTCAAATAGAGAGAGCAGGATTGCTTATTAGCTACAGTTTTTATAGCAAGCTTTAGGAGTGAGAGAGCTGACACACAGGCACTATTCTCAATTATTACAACTGTGAAATGTACAGCCAATAATTTTGCAATGGAGTATCTGCTGTTATTTACAAAAGCAGTTTCAGTCACATCATTGTCTACATTATTGAGTTGCAATTGAAGATGGGCACTGAGGTGAGATCACAGGAGAAAAAACAGGGATCGTAGGTGAAATATGGAACTTGAGATAAATAATAGCAGGCACCCAAGTATTTTATTTTCTCTTTGACAAAGCTGCTTGCATTTTAACCTCTTACCCTAGCTACCAACAGTAGCAGGAAAAAAACCACAAACAGTAAATGCTGTGTCTACTGGGATTTTACATCAAGTTAGGAAGCTTACTGTAAGAACTCACCTATTTTTGTGGAAGCAGAATTGAGGCACTGGAACAGCTCAGGAACAAAACCCACTTACTATAACTTGGCAAGTTGCTGTGCCCTAGCTGAGCTGTGGCAACCACCCACATACACACATCGAGTCCATGACAAGTACCAGGTAATTCCACATAGTTTATATTGCACTGACAGAGGGGCATGCAAAATCATATTAGAGTTCAGATATTTCTGGCTCAGTGCTCACCCATGGACAGCTATTAAAGTACCTCTGAGACAATTTAGATACCGGTAGCTTGATCATCTGCTTAAGCCGTCCAGTGTACCCAGGTGTCAGAGTTTTCCTGTCATTGCTTTTGTCCTTAATATAGAAGTTGCTTGTGAATAGGGCCTTAAAAAAGATTTTTTGAAATAGAAAGTAATCTAGAAAAGGTAAAGCAAAGTAGTGGTGTTTGCTGAAGATTTCCATGCAGCTCTCACGGTGCTTGCATCTGGGTTGTAAATATGATCTGTTATCTGTTTTATCTTCTAGCTTAAATTTCAGACCCATTGGCAACAGACTACAAATACAGATATGCATGGGCTTGGGATACATGCTTTGGACATAGCTGTACATGGAGTAGCTGATCCTGATGATACCTTGGAGTGAATGTATATGTTGCTGAAATATGTTGAGATTTAGATTATTAAAGATGGTGCCACTTAGCTGTGGCCAGTTCAAAGACCCAGAGCACCTTTCGTTCTTTGCAAAGCATGAACTCCAGCTACCTCATGAAATGTACTTCAGCTCTGTAATGGTAAAGGATATAGACATAACAGCAGAAACACCTTTTTTTCAGGACAACAGTCTACATCACCTCAAAATTCCTTCTGGGATGTTTAACGTACATGTCAGAGCCTTCTTGGTGCCCATTCATGGGCAAAGGGTGGTGCTCTTAGTGCAGGTGGAAGATGGGGACACTGATTTGTGCATGAATTACAGGATGAGGTGTGTAATATTGTGCATGGCGACTGGTATTGTTAGGTGATATATTCTGGTTCCATGTTGAGGGATTGCAGCTTCTTTTCCTGTTCAGCCTGTAGTCATCCCAGGCAGAACCAGACGTGTCTTGTGTCACTGTGCAGTCTCACTAAGGTACTGTCTGTGCTGCTGCACAGGCGAATGTTGCCTTAGACTCAAATGACCTGGCTGAGGCTCTTCTGCTGCCCTCCCCACCCTGCTGGAACCATTGTACTGAATTTCTACTGTGCTAATTTTTTGTGGTATACCCAAAGGCCAATTTGCTTGGATTAACACAGATCCAGTTTAATAAATGTGTCCAGCTGTCTAATAGGTTTGAGTAAATGAACCTTACACTACTTTATTTAATTCGGAGTTAGTTTCCAGGTCTTGGTGCTTGAATTAAAATTAAGGAGTTGGATGAATGTTGAAACTCCGTGATGGAGGTGAAATCATCCATGATAATGTAATGTCCAGCATACACACATACAAAAAGGAAAAATTTTAATTTTAAAGGCCAGATTGGTTCCTCTTATCTACCTTTATACAGAATCACAACCAGGAAGATTGCTAATATCGTGCAGTTTGATATAGGCCCTGTGCTTATCTAGGATGTGTGCATGCCTGTGTTAGGTTTCCAGGTCTAGCACAAGTTGGCACCCTTGCTGACTTCATCTGTGAGTCTCCTGTGATCAGATTTTCTTTTTTTTTTCTATTGCTTTTTCAGCTCATGGATGAGGCAGTAAAAGGAAGGTGGCATTCTGCAGGGAGGGAAATGTGTTTGCCAGCCTGGTGTACACAGGGATAATTTTGATTTAGCTATGAAAATGGCATATATGGCCACTGTTGTGAAATGCAGGAGAATTGTCAGTCTGATGGGATGAAGCATGGGAGCTGGAAGGTGAACGTTTAGGGGTTTTGCTCTGGAAACAAACTGGTGAATGAACAATAGCAATGGTACAATGGTTTTATCTGTGCTCTTAGACCTCTAAGTGCTTTTGCAATGGAGGCTAGTATCACTATTTCAATTTTAACGGTTTAATCTAAACCAAGAGATTTGTCTATAGACCAGCTGTCAGATCAACGCCACTGTGAGGGACAGACCTTTGATTTTCAATATGCAAATCTCTTTTCCCAAACATGGCGCGCTAGATGTGTATCAGTATGAAAGCTTCCTGTGCAAAGAGGAGAGCTGTAGTGCTATCGAGGACATTTTCATTTGAGAAGGTGTTGATAAAGCAGCTTTCTCTGCCAGGGCTCTGAGCTGGCTAAATGCAGGTCAACTTTACTCTGGAAACCATTCAGCCACATTCAGACAGCAGTGTCGGCAGGTATTATGCCACGCTTTCAGCCTTGTTAGCATGGTTTGCCAGCTTATGGTTGGAGCTAGCTTACAGGCTCAAAGCATGGACAGGGCGATGCTGGGTGCCCTCACTCTACCCTGAGCAGAGTTGCTCTGAGATAGATAGATGGATTTGTTCTCATAAGAGCAAGGGCTCGTCCTGAATATGAACAATATGGATTATTTGAAGAAGCATCTGCATCTTTGGTTTATATTCAAATGCTGGTTTGAGCTGGACCCCGTGTTTTGCACAGCTAATGTCGCAACTGTGCTGAGCGTGCATGCCTTTGTGCGTACAACACTGCATTCTGCAGCACTAACTCTGCAAATGCTGACTGTGCTCCACTGAGGTACTCATAGCATATTGGGTCGCAGTTCAGTGGAAGAATATTTCAGGAAGCATTTACTGAAGTGAGAGAAACCTTTGCCAATGGGACAATTCTCACTGAGTGGTGTTTAGGCCTTATCGGTATATGCAAGCTCAGGGCACCATTCCTGTATCGAGGAGGAAGGATACCGTGGCGTGGTGGATTAGTCAGGTGCATGTCGTGATCCTGAGTTAATCTCATTCTGATTTTGAAATGACCATCTGTGTTTGCCTCTTGCAGCCTCTCATCACCTTGGAGAGCAGCATCTCATACACCTTTGCCATGGAGGGGATGAACACTGTCACTGTGCAGGTTTCTGCGGGCAACACCCTCATTCAAGACACCAAGGAGATCGCAGTGCATGGTACCCTCAGCCTTTTACAATCAGATCTCATGGGGCATCTAAAGGCAAAGAACAGACAATCACTGCTAAACCAAAATGAACTCTCTGAACTCCGTAGTGCCTGGAGAAAATTCAGAAGACAAACTGCAAACAAAGTAGCTCAGATGTGTCAATAACACAAAATACAGAAGTGAATTGGATGGGGCAGCTAGCCAAATTTGTAAGTTCAGCACTGCAGTGAAGTGGCTGGTGTCTCCTTTGCTTATTGGTCTGTCAGGTTACGCCCTGACTGGCAACTCCCAAAAGAAGAAACACTTAGAGCTGTAGCCAGACTGGCTTCCCTCTGCTTCCTAGCTGTGGAACAAAGTAGTCGTAGTGCATCATTAAGGCGACCTCAATACAGCTGGTGTTTCTTTTTATACAGTGACTGTATAAATAGGTCTGCAAAACAAGGGGCAGAAATGATTCTATTGCTGGTATCTCTGCCCATCTTCCATGCCACAGCTGGAGGTCTGAGGGTGTCCACCAGACTTCTCTGTGGGTAATGTGTGGTATGTTCCTGCCATATATGCATATCATGGGCTCAAAAAGCACCCTTTGCCAGTTGTGGTTTAGCCCCAGCTAGCAACTGAGCCCCACACAGCCACTCATTCGCTCCCCCCCAGTGGGCTGGGGGAGAGAATCGGAAGACTAAAAGTGAGAAAACTTGTGGGTTGAGATAAAGACAGTTTGATAAGTAAAGCAAAAGCTGCACACACAAGCAAAGCAAAACAAGGAATTCATTTACTACTTCCCATGAGCAGGTGGGTGTTCAGCCATCTCCAGGGAAGCAGGGCTGCATCACGTGTAATGGTCACTTGGGAAGACAAACACCATCACTCCAAACGTCGCCCCCCTTTCTTCTTCTTCCCCCAGCTTTCTATGCTGAGCATGACGCCATATGGTGTGGAATGTCCCTTTGGTTAGTTGGGGTCAGCTGTCCCAGCTGGGTCCCCTCCCAGCCTCTTGTGCACCCTCAGCCTGCTCGCTGGTGGGGTGAGAGGCAGAAAAGGCCTTGACTGTGTGTAAGCACTGCTCAGCAATAACAAAAACATCCCTGTGTTATCAACACTGTTTCCAGCACAAATCCAAAACACAGCCCCATACTAGATACTATGAAGAAAATTAACTCTATCCCAGCCAAAACCAGCACAGCAGACCACAGATTTTATTCAGTTTGGGGCTTGATAAAGGCTGAGTGGAAGGGCTCTCTTAGCAGTTTTGGCCAGGAATTTGAGATTTCTCCAAAAAACCCTGGGCTAGTCTTCATTTCCCTTATCCAGTTATTGTCATCCAGCATTTGAGGGCAAGCTTTTCTTTGGATAGCAAGTTTTGCTGAGAGACCTGGGCTTCAAATAACTCAGGTTGCACTGTGTAGTTGAACTCTGTGTGTCTCGTTTCAGTAATTAAATATAAATACATGTCCTGCTGGTGACTAGAAAGCTGTATGCTCCGATTTAACAACCAGCTAAATAGATATTTAACAATTGCCTGGCTGTGAATTGCAATGGGTTTTAATAATTTATTAATATGATTTAGTAATACCCAAACTTGTTATTAGCAAATGTAAGTAACCCTCTACTTGGTCATTTTGAGCATCGCAAAATGCAGTGTTTACTTCTGGGAAACTTGCATCTTTCCACTAGTTTCTGGAATAAACCTGAGCCAAGCGTACCTGAGAGGGGTCCCCACAGGTGATCTTGATCTTTGGTCCTGGTAGGTCCCCCAGAGTGCTCCTCACTCTCTATTTTTAAATACCTTGTGAGAAATTTTGCCATTCTATTTAAAAATCCAAAGCTTTGTGCTTCATCACAAAGAGAAACTGATCCAGTTGAAATGTCCAAACAATCCTGTGTAGCACTATGCTGCAGACTGACCTGATCTAAGGAAGGAGCCTTTCCAGACCCCCAGTCTGGTGATTTGTTCAAGTCTGAGTACATAAACAACTGACACCTTTGGTAAACATGTGCTCTGCTAAATTTGTATCGTAATCCTATGTTAAGTTATTACAGCTCTGGGTAGGAAGGCATGGCTTTCTGGTGTTAGCAGTGGACATATCTATGCAGGGTTTTCTCAATTTGTGATTAATAGACCAGAATTTACTCAAAAAATAAATCAGACATGGTATTGAGGGTTCAAAAGTCAAAGGCTTTATATATCAGGCTCTGGGTTAAGCCTTCAGAACTTGAGAAAGTTTTCCTGCTCTCTTTGATGCTTGTTTTATTTAAGAATATACTGCACCATCTAAAAAGAAAGAACATACCTTGCAAAGGATGCAACATAAATGCTGTGATGGCACATCCCTGCTATTCTGTGGATTTTCTCATTTATACTCTTGCTGGTTTATTTTGGTCTAAAACTGGTACCTTCTTACAAATGAATAATGGTACTTCTTTGAAATGTCTGGAGATCATGTGCTTCAAGGTGAGGCACAGCACATCTCCGAAAACGGAGAGTCTTCTACACTGAGAACTTACGTCTAAGCGTGATTCCCATCCTGGATCTATGCCTCCCACTGGCCCAAATCCACTGTGCATGGTTGTCATAAGGAATCCAGGCTTGATCTCTGACGACATAGAGGGGAGAGTTGGGATTGGAGAAAAATTTAAATTGTTCTGTATTTGAAGTCTAGGAATTTTTTTTCCCTCCCTGCAATCAGTCAATTAGGAAGTAATTTCAAAGTGTTTCATGAATAGCCATCGCTTCATTAGTCAGTCATTAGCACCACTGGGTCCTGATTTGTTGGGGTATTAACCACTCATGGCTTCCCTCCAGGAGAGCAAACAGATAATACCTACTTTCTAAAACATACTTACAGTAAGTGTTTGTTCTGCAGAGCACAATGCATGCAATTGCACAGGCCTTCCAAATTTCAGCCAGATGCCACCTTATTTACTGGTCAACTTCCTTGTAAGCAGAATCTGATGAAGTTGAGTGGCAAATTTACAAAGACCAGAGACATCATGAAGAGAAGGCATCTTCTTACCTCTCTCATTCTTGCTTCCATTTCTTCTGGGAAAAAACACAGGTTGGCATTAGGGCAAAATAGCCTTTATAAGAACCTTTATAAAAATTCTTTCCTTGCAAGCTTTCTGTCCTGCTTAGTGTTAGCCAGCCCTTTCTCTTCCTTCAGCATTTCCTCTCTCTCTCTCTTGCTTTAAAATAATTATGGCTTTCCTGCTGTCTTCTGCACCCTTGGCTGTACCCTGAACATGGCCCATGTAATATTGTTATGTATACTGTTTTCCTATTCCAGAGTATTTCCAATCTCAGCTCCTGTCATTTTCTCCCAACTTGGACTACCATAACCCTGACATACCTGAATGGAGACAAGACATTGCCAAAGTCATCAAGAGAGCTCTAGCACAGGTGAGCATCTGCTTCCTTCTCTGTACTAACATTGACTAGGTGTTAAAATATGCACTTTTTCAGCATGCTAGCTTAAAAGAATGGGAAAAAACAGCAGTAATGAAGTTATAATTTTAAATTATTAAAAAGCTTCTTAATATGCTGGATCTTTTTACAGAGGCAAACTATATTGGGAATTTAGTGGAAATATTGTAATTACTTTTATTAATGTTTCTGTGGTGCTTTTTAGCTTTTAATATCCCCCAGGATTTACGAAGTCTAGATTGTAATGGTATCGTTATTATTCTTATTTTGCCAATTGATATCCACTGTTTTCTACTCCAAATATTAGGGTAGTGTTACTGTGTGTTGCTAAATGGCTGATCCACTTCACCCCAGAAGACAGATGTAGTATGTTGCATGCATGAAGAAGATATTTTTATCTCTTCCTGGTACTCAGTCTTCTAATGCAGCTAAATGTAGCAGCTGGTGAACGTTCTAAAGCTCTACCCCCCTTCCAGCTGGGGCAAAAAATGAGGATTCAGAGGGGAAATAAACTTACCCTTCAAATACAGGACAAAGAGAGACTTCTGTGGGTGGAAGATGCTGAAACTTCCTTTGGGATTAATTAGAATATGTAAACTAGCACTCATATTCTTGCAGGAAAGGGACAGAATAATTTATGATATCAAATAGCCATGGACTTTGGTTTTGTGTGAAATCAGGAGACAGATTTAGGGAAGAAGCTTTTGTGTTTTTTACATTCTGCCAAAAATGTATCTTGCTGTTTTTGCTTCAGCTACAGCTGTTCTTAGAAACGGAGGCTGATTATTTTTACAGGGAAAGTACATTCCTGCTCAGCTTTTCTCATCTGCAGCCCACTCAAAATTCACTGTTTAGAAGAGTTTCCTTGATTGTTTTCCCATTGTGAGAAAACACTGAGTTCGTTTGTTTAAACTGTTGTTCCCTTTACTGTATTCAGAGTCAAGCTTGCAGAAGAAAGAAATTAATTAGGTTGTAACTATGAATGGTTACAGACAACAGTAGAAATCATGAAGAAGTGCTTGTTTGTATATCCTTTTGTAATGATTTGGTTGCAGCCTGTGGCCTATGCCTATAGGACAGATCACCAGGAATGGGCTGCCCCATGGGTATGTTTCAGTTCAGGAATGAAGCCAAGGAGTTTGAGGTGGGGTAGGACCGGGGAGCTAATGGGGTTAGCCTCATATAGCAGAGAGTTTCTGAGGGAGGAGAGGCTTCCTGCTCTACTGAGGATGCACAGCTTGGATTTGGGGAGAGAGGGCAGTAGCCCCAGTGGGCAGGTCATGCTGAAGACAGTTGTGAGAGTCAGGTGTGGAACTGAGTCTTGGTTCAGCAAACTGAGCAGTTCCTGGCGCAGCCCTCCCCATCAGCCCCAGTAGTAAAAAGGCTCCCACTGGAGACATTAAGTTATTCATGTATGGCAAATGTAGATCCCCATAACCTGATATTAGAAGGTCATTGCAGGCAATTTTCTTCATATGGCCCTGTTAGTTGCACACTTACCAGTGGTCTCTCTGAGCCAGATTCTCTGGATCTGACTTTGGGTCATCATTTTGTCATGAGAAGGACTATATGGAAAACTCAGATCAGGACACATGGTAGGTTTGGACTTTGGGTTGAAATCTTTGAGTCCAGGGCTGTTGTCAAGCCTACATTTACTTCCAGAAATAGAGTGAATCTTTAGCAGAACCTCTCCTTCTGACCCACCAAATGGGCAGAACAGCTCATTAGGACCACAACACCTACAGTGGAACTGGCAAATAACAACTTGATGGGAGCACAGTTTTCTGTAATGTATGGAAACATCAGTAACAGAATAGCATCTAGAGACCTCCTTTTTACTTTTCTTTTAGGTGACTGGTATCCCTGATGAACAGATCTTGGTAGCTGTATTTCCTGGGCTGCCTACTTCTGCTGAACTCTTCATACTGCCTTATAAAAACACAACAGAGAGGAGGAAAAGCAGTGAGGCTGATCTGGAGCAAGTAAGGAAAGAAGGATTCATGGAATATTCATTCCTATCGTGCAATTTGCAGATGGACCCCTTAACTTGTGCAGCATTGGAAATGACTTACAATAAGTGGATGCATCTGGGACTGTGGCAGTAGAGTTTATGGCATTAAAGAAAATGATTCTTAGAGGAAAAACAGGCTTTTCTAATATCTCACTGAGACATGTCACAGTCTACCAGTGGTGCTTCTTCCTAGATCAGTGGTGTGTCCTTATTACAGTAGTTATGGCCAAAGGAACCTTGAATATGTACTCCCTCTACTCCCTGGAGGAATGCTAATAGACAGAGGCCAAAGCAGCAAGATAATATACTGAGGTTTACTAAAAATAAATCAGGCTCTTCAGCTAATATATCACTGGAACAAGACCTCTTTTTTCTGCAGCAGCGAGTGGCGTGTGCAAACTATATTTGGAAGTTACAATATCTATCCATTTAGATAAATAGGTAATTACAGTGATGAATAGCAACAGTGATATGCAGGCAAGGGAAGAGCTAGGAACAACAGCACTAGTCTGCTGAAGCTTTCATGCTAGAATTACCAAGTGATTAAATCAGCTCTATAAAGGCAAAGGAGTGAAGTACTGCTGGAAAGGCTGCTTAGCTCTAGCTAATGTTCTTGTATGCAACATTTTTACTGCGTGCAAGCTATGTGTGAGACTGTCTCCAAGTAACTCATGGAGGAGTAACTATTCTGTGATCAAATATTAAAAAATTCACAGGACTGCTGAATTCTGTGGAGGCTCTTGTCACCCACTGAACAAAGTCAGTCTCCTCTGAGTAGTTCAATTGTCCTAGGAAGCTAGCAAAGCTGGCCTCTTACATTTATGGTGGTGAGTGTACAGAAGAGATGCATTGTGGTGGGAAGGTTTGGAAGGCTTTTTGGATGGATTTTCTTGGAGTCATTTCCATCCTGTTCAGTAGGATCTAGCCACATCAGAATTTCCTCCAAACCAGCTGTTGTATCAGTATTTCATATATCAGAATGATGCAAACACCTCAGATTGGGTTTCTGACTAGCTGACCATAAGGCCTGAAGCTCTCGTGCTCTAACTTTATTTGACGGTCTACTCAGTTGTACTTTGGCACCTGTTGTTTGCTTCTGCTTGAGGAGCTCTGCCCTGGAGAGTAGGCCATCAGAACTGCTCAGTAGCTGTGCCCTGACCATCAGAACTCCTCTAGGGAGACCAGGCATTAACAAACGCAGGCGCCAGTGTGACATACCAAGTATGTGCTCTAAGGCAACCGTCATAGCTGGGTTGCTGAGCTGTGAGTAAACTCTAGTCTAAGGCCTTCTTCTAAATGAAGGAGAAATACGGAAAGCTTGACATTAGCCTTCAAAACTGCATTGTCTCATGCCCGATAGCCTATTTAAAGAGGAGCTACATGATTAGGATTGTCCTGAATCAATGTGAGTAAAGAAGTGTTACTAGGCTGGGCTACCTAACTCCGTTCCACCATCCACCAATGAAAGGCCAATATGCCAATGATCTCCAAGTGCATTAGATCAAACTCACAGGACATTGTGGAGGGTGAAAAGGTCCTTAGCTCTTTTCCCTCCTCACCTACCCTCCAAAAAGGAAAAAAAAAATTGCTCACTTTTCTTGGTTTGATTCCCAGAAGAGGTGTAATAACATACACTGTGAGTCTCAAAAATCCTGTGGGGAGACTTGCATGCAATAACATGCAGTTCCATCTAAAGCTCATGTACATGTTTCTGCTTCCTCAGTCTCTCACTTCTTTTCTCTTCCTGAAGCCAGTAAGAGGTGTTAGTGACAATTCATAGGCTACATACATTCCTGAATGTCCTCCAGGGCTTTCCATCTTCTATATTGTAACTACCTGTATCTCTTATTATTTCATCAGGTGGTAGAAATCCTTTTTAACGCTCTCAACCAGAACCTGGTCCAGTTTGAACTGAAGCCTGGTGTTGAAGTCATTGTGTACGTTACTCAGCTAACGTTAGGTGAGTCAAATGCATAGCTGTGGTTCTCTTGAGGCTTCAGACAACTCCACGAGAACCAGTCTACATCAGACCACTCAGTCTGGTATGTGCTACTGGGATACGTAGGACTGATTGCATCAAGACATTGTATGGGGTAGAAGCAGGAAGTGTTAAAAAAAGAATCCAGCAGTGGCATCTTCATGCACCAGTTTGTACAAGTATTAAAAGTATCTTTTAAGAGTTCCCTGTGGCTTAATTAACTAGTGCATTGATGTTTTTCAAGTGTTTTAGAAAATCAGGTGAATGGTATTCTATTAAGCCCTCACTGGGCACCTGTGGAATTCAGTGGGCGTATTACTTACTTTCATGGATATTGGATCAAATCCTTATTGCAAAGGGCCTGTTAATGTTATGACTAGCCAAGAAGCTTTATAAGGGCAAAGTATTCATGAAAAGAAGATGTAGGCCTCTTATAGGGAATATGTGCCTGAATATTGATTTCTACAAATTAGAACTTATTTAAATTTCAGTGCTACCTACCTCCATTTTTGCCAAGTAATGAATAATTGCTTTAAGCTTCATCACCCCTTTTGCTTTAAACCACCCTAGTGTGAAGCTCTCAGCTACTGCTGAGAATTTCATCTAGCCTAGTGTGAAGCTCTCAGCTACTGCTGAGAGAGTGATGATGGATTTATTTTTGCTCTTGCTTTTTATGACTGCCCTTGCAATTATCTGAAAATGGGATCTTGTGCATGTGACATTGCTGATAATCCCTATGAAAGATTGGGATTAGTGTCCCAGGATAATACACTTCAGCTTCTTTTTATGTGAGACTCTTTAGGTTTGTGACATATCCTACAGGTAATGCCTTTTTGCCTTCACTCTCTGACTGTTGTTTGGGGATGAGAGTCAGATGTTAATAGGATTCAGCTGGAATGAGTTAATTTGCAAAACTGGGAATGAGATTCAAATATCTGCTATCTCCAGGTCCAGAATGTGGGTTTGTTCTAGTAAAACACTGCAAAGTGTGGATTTAGCTTACAGTGCTCAACTATTGTCACACCCCCCCACCAGTGGGGGTGCTGCATTTGTTTCATGACCATTCCCATAATATTTTGACTCAGGTGAAATGACAGTCTCTTCATTTCCATGAAAGAGCCCATAGAAGTAGTAGAAGCAGAATACTGGCAGGATCAGTGTCTTAGGTGTGAAAATTTGGTGATGGAACCAGAAGTGACTCTATTTGCATAGACTTTGTTCCCATCTTCTGGGTGACAGAAAAAGAAGAGAGAACAGTAAAAAACCAAACCTAAATATTTATCCAGAGCAAGAAACACTCAGCCGCTACTTATAATCATTTGTGCATCATTAGAGACTTCTCATCAGACTCTTGATTCTCAGCACAGTCCTCAGGCCATTAAGATGGTCTGCTCCAATGAGCTGTGGGAATAGCTGCATAAACAATGTATGTAAATACACTTTATTTAGTGCACCCAAGACATCAAGCATAGGTGGATAAAATCTCTTAAATGTTGTAATATAGTGGGTGCTTCGGTCCAGGATTATTGCCTTGGGCTCCTCCACATTATGAAAACTGACTCAATTAAAAAGTCTGTAAGGTCCAATACAAGGATGAACCTTGAGGCTTCTCACAAGACCAGATCCCTGTCACATGTGAGACAGACACACGACCTTGGAAGATGAGAGTCATGGTTTTCATGGACGGTCTGAGGTAGCTTCTCCAAAGACATGCATTAAGCCACACCTCACAAATTTCATTTCCATTCTAGTCCCTGGAAAAGCCTGAAAAGAAATAGCTCAGAGTGTTAACACAGGAGTGATCACCATTCATCTGAGTATGGCTTGCTCTGCCTTTTCACTAGGAGATGTTAGACTGCACTGTCTTGAAAAAAGAGCTAGGCTTTCAAAGGACAAGAGAGTCAATTTGTTTCCTACTGATTGATCTTGCTGATAACAGCATGCACCACAGCATGCAGTGGTGATAAAGCAGATGTGGCAAAGACAGAGTTGAGTTCAACTTTTTGGTAGTTATGTGTTCCCCAATAATATCTTGTAAATGTAATGCTCTGCTTTTCCTCCTGCAGCACCCCTTGTTGATTCCAGCACGGGTCATAGCAGTTCGGCGATGCTGATGTTGTTGTCTGTGGTATTTGTAGGCTTGGCTGTTTTTTTAATCTACAAATTCAAGAGGTAAGTTGAGAAACTTTGGGTGATGGGAGGAGACACTAGGTGGTTTACATGCAATCTAGGCAGAGCAGTGCCTGGATTGCAGCTGTAGAGCAAATTATGCTGGCCTAAGGCTTAGACCAGCATAGTTCTCTATTTCTCATATATAGAGAGAGAAGAACATTTACTGCCCTTCCACCACAAATACAGTGCTCTGGAAGCTCACCAAGAGCTCAGAAATCAAACTGTGACCTTCTTTAGGAGATTTGTTTGAACCACAGTCCAGAAATTGGAACCCTGTGTGCTCACTGAATACTGAGTTATGCAATGCAGATGCAGTCAAAAAATCACGATGGATGTCTTCATACAGTCTATCTTCACACAGTCCATCTGGCCAACTGCCTTAGTGCAGAGAGTATCTCATTCGTATGTTGCAAAGTGAATAGTTTAGGGTTGCAGAGGAACAGGTGTGATTATATTAAGGGAGGGAGACTCAAAGCCAGAAAGGTTTCTGGTAAGCATCAAAATGCCTTTGGGAATTTGCACTGAGGTTTTCTTTGCCAGATGTTAATAGAAACCTTTCGCTTCCAGGCAGCAGGCAGGACCTGTGGTGGCCCGTGGCACTTTGCTGCTGCAAGCTATGAAACAAAATATGGGATAAGAATGGCCTGTTTGCTGAAGGGCTGCCTTATGAGAATATATTTTAGGCAGATGGAGCTCCTTAGGAGGAACTTTGCATTCAGTAGTGTACTTACCATGTTAAATGGTCTATATGCCCAGATCCTGCCCAGTGGCAAAATACTGTATTAGAAGCATAAGCTGAGTCTGTCTTAACAAAAAAAAAAAGAAAAAGAAAAATTTCTGGACATGAGTAGTTCTTCCAGATTGGGAAGCTAGAGATTTTCGTGTCCAGATTCCAGCTCTATGTTTCTCTCTTCAGCTTTTCTGCAGCCCAAGATAAGGCTAGTACTCTCCAATCATTATTGGAGAGTGGGATAGTGGGATACAAGCAATATTCAAAATGGAATGATAAGACAGGCACGTATCCTAATCTCCAGGTTTAAAGCTCCCCTCATTTCTCACCTATTGCATTAATCATTGCCAAAATCAGTGGGTGGCACTGTTTCTCGAGCTTGATCCTGTGAACGTTAAGATCTGTTACCAAGCTCCCACTGACCTCAGTGGCCCAGGACAATTTCCAGAGAACCCATGTGTGTGAATCTGCTTAGGTGCAGGTTTCCAGGCCTTCAGCGTACCTTGCTTGTTGCAGTCTGAAACCCTCTCTCTGCTTCTATTCAGGTGGAATGCAGCTTCCCAGGTGAATGGGGAATGGGACATGGGACTTGCCTAAGGCATTGATTTAATAGTGTACTGGAGAGGTAGCTGATGAATTCTCTCACTCCCAGATGTAGGATAAGGAGGGCAAAGAAGTCTCTCTGGGAGATGTGTCAAGATGTAGGTACAACCCTTTGTAAGATGTGCTTTCTTTTGTGTCTTGGTGAGATGGCTTCCTAGGTTTGGCCTAATGTCTTTGGCTCTGTGCTCAGGGATGATTTACCAGGAAGAAGGATCTGTATATTCTGGCTTCCAAAGAGGAGTAAGGATCTTGGTAATCCACTTTTCCTTGTCAGTATCCAGGTCATATAATGCTACCACAGCTCATATAACTGACTCTTGTACTACTTAAGCATCCTGAGCCTTAAGCATAGCAGCCACCAGCCTTGCACTGTGCTCCAGGGCTGGGAGGACCCTGCCTTGTTAAAATCTGTCTGAAAATTGAATGTATTAGAAATTGGGGGGGAGGGGGAAGGTGGTTAGAGTATCAGTTTTGCTTAGCACAAAGCTCATCAACTTCTTGTCCCCTCTTATATGTTGTGTCCCAAAGAAGATAGACCCTGGTCAAACTGACAAAGTTTAGGATTAAGTCAGATACCCAGTGTCCTCAGCTTGATTTTTTTCAGAACAGAAAGCAACTTTTCAGCTCTGTCTAAAACCTCTTGCTCAATGGATCAGAAATAAGAGCATGCAACAATTATTAATGGAAAAAGGAGGTGAAAACAAAAGCTTTCCTCTAGCTCTCAGTGATGCAGAGGTCCATTAGCAATATGTACTTTTCTGATTATTGGTGATCCCAGCCTGAATACAGAACTGCTGCTTACAGGAAAAGGTGGTGGCGAGAGCATGGGCCTGCATGAATTTTTAATTCTACAAATTTATAAAATCGGTGCTTTGCTGGTTTGCACACAGATTCCTTATTATGAGTCCATCAAGTTATAGACTCAGCAGGCATGTTAAACACTGCTGTCAGAGAGATGCTTGTTGAGGACGTCTGGCTGAAAAAGAAAGGAAGGAGGAAAAGTAGGGAAATAATCTGTAAAAAAGGTTTATTTTCTGGGAGATTGAGCATATAGCAGGTCAATACTATGTGTGTATGGATGGTGAGTAATAGCGGGGTAATAGGGTAGTCAGTGTGTATGTGTCCTAGGACAGAAGTGCAGGAGTGTGTGTGCGTGTGCTGAGATGTGTGGTGGGACGTTGTGGCCACCTGTGTCTGTGCTGGGAGGCACAGCAGGATTAGGTATGTGTGTATGGATGCACATATGTACAACCATCTCAGTTTCTTTTTTCCCTAACTCTCTGAAGTACCTGTTGGCTCTCTGCCTCACAACTCTAAAGAGCTTTTCTCACCTTTCCTCTCAAAGCTGGGAAGACTACCACTTCTCTACTATTGCATTGTTTGGAAGCGAAACTAAGTCTTCCAGTATCTCCAGGCATGCCCTTGCGTCCACATCTCTACACACCTCTGGACGTATTCTGAGCACTTAAATCCTATGGGAATGCATTTGTCCTCTTTCATCCAATGTGTACAAACCCTGTGTAGTGCTTATGTCTTCCAGTGACCTGTAAGGCCCGTCTGAAGGTTAGAAAGAAAGAGTAGGAGACGGGGAGAAGAACATGAGCTTTGTTAACTGCTGCTAAACATCCCCAATATGTCCTTACTTGTTGCTGGTTAAGAACAGAATGTCAAATCAAGCCAGTAACACAAGTTGTTTGAGGGCATTAACTTCACTGGAGTGAAATCGGCATGGATCTATTGAATTCATGAGAGTTGAGGCAATTTCTACTGCTTTAAATCTCTGACATATCCAACAGCAGACAGGTTAGCATAAAGAGATGGCATTTTATATAGCCTTCTTTGAACACACATTCTTTCTCTCTCCTCTGCTTTAAGGAACTAAAAATAACCTCTGAATTTTCCTTATTTTAGCAGTGTGGACTGCATGGCACAGAGTCCTTTTAAGGACATTAGGAAAAAACAGTCACCTTCCAACAGGCAACTACACACTGATAATTCTACCTTCATGATGTTACTTCCACATGTTACACAATGCTTAACAAGTTACTTCTCAGTTCTCTCATTTTAAACTTGCATTTCTCCAGGGATTACTATCTAACTATCTGCCTAACTAACTGATTTTCAAGGATATCGTCCTAGCAGCCCATGTTAACTTCTCTTGGAAGAAATAATCCCTTCACTTTCTTGTCTGCCTGAGCAGCAAGGGAAAATAAGTCCCTGCAAACTTGTATGGTCTGTAGCATGGCAAACTTTTTTTGCAATGAAATGGTAACAAATAGACTTTGGGTGGGTGTTATGAGGTCCAAGTCCTTTCTGTATTCTGAGGCAGGACCAATTCTTTATAACTTTTTCTGATGTGGTGATGTCTACTGAGTCAGTGTGGGCCTGTCAATAGAATCAAGACTAGCAATTCTTTTCTCAGCGGATGATAGTGTTCAAATTGATTTTTACTTTTGGTTTCCAATGCAGCTCTGACCATGTAATAAATACTGAGAGAGTTGGCAACTGCAACTAATTGTACGTAGTTGATCGCTGTTCTCTGAGCTGGATGCACAGTGTCCACTGTGTGCACAACTTCTCATTTAAAAGGGCAGGACCAGAACATTTAGGTTTACATTAGGCTGGAGGAGCGTTTGGGCACAGGATAGGAAGGCAGTGGCCTGAGATTTGGAGTAGCTTAAACTGGTGTTGGAATTAGTGCATGCTAACGGCACTTTCAGAGCTGAGCATCGCTGTGGTGCTTCCACCATTCTGAGAGCTGATACTTTGCATCACTGCCAGTGCTGCATTTGTGGGATTGGTCTCAGTTTAATTGGTCTGATTAATCAATGACATTTCAAGGATCCCTGTGTCACAAAATATAACTTCTCGTTTTCCTTTCCTTTGCAGGAAAATCCCTTGGATTAACATCTATGCCCAAGTTCAGCATGACAAGGAGCAGGAAATGATTGGCTCTGTCAGCCAAAGTGAAAATGCCCCCAAAATCACTCTGAGTGAGTTCACAGACCCTGAGGAGCTGATGGACAAAGAGCTGGACACGCGAGTGATGGGTGAGAGACAGCCCTCAGCTGGAGCTTGTTTCACGGTCTGGGTGAGGATGTTGGTCATTGGGGTTTTAGGAGAGGCAGCAGCTGTGACCCCAGGTGCAAGCAGGGCCTGAGGCACTCAGGCAAAAAAGTCTCTCTCTGAAACATGGTAACAGGGCGTTTTTCTTACAGTTTTTCAGCTTTTCTCACAGTGTTATGTGACCAGGGTAGGAACCTGGAAACAGCAGTAGGTATATAGGAGTTAGTAATGGCTGTGGCTCACACCTATGCCTGCTCATGACCCTGTCTCCTCTCTGGAGGGGCCCAAAATTCCCTGAACCCTCAGAAGAATCAGCTCAGCCAAGCTTACGCTGTTGGTGTGTTATCATTACTAGTGAATATGTCACTAATAACTTAATGAGTTTACCACTGGTCAACTGAGATGTAGTAACAGGCTTTCTACATGCTCTATGCCTATTGCAAATACAAAAAAGGGTGTGTTACTTTTAAGAACGTTTTCTGTCTTTCCACTTACACAAGTACATCCTAAGAAGTAGGATGTACTTATAGACCAAACTGTTGAAGCCACTGCACTGACTCTGTTCTCCATTTTCTCCTCCACAGGAAGCATCTCAACAATTGCCAACAGTGAAAGCACAAAGGAAATCCCCAACTGCACTAGTGTTTAATACTGAGAATCCACTTGGTCTACAACATTTCTGACTTTTTATTTGTAATTATTATTGTTATAATTATTATTATTATTATGAAAAAAAAAGAGTTCTATGTCATTATTATCATTTGAGAGGGGATGGGGTGGGCTTTTTCTGTTTACCAGGGCTGCATTCATAAACAGCAGGGCTTCTTCATATTTAGGAAATACTCGTCAGATTAGAAAGAAAAAGCAAAGAATAAGTCAAGTGTGCAATGGGATTTGAATGCCAGCCTCCTGTTAAATAAAGAATGGGAATTAAGTACTCCAATTCAACAGGTAGGTATAGTACCTTAGGCAACATGTTGTAGGTAAATTAACCCTTTTCAGCCCTTTTCAAAACAAGTAATGAATCAGCTACTTCATCCTGCCAGAGGGCTCAGGCTGGCTTGTTGGACCAGGCTCTGCAACATGCCAACAGCCCTCACTTTCCAATGACATGCATGTCTCAGATTTTTGCAGGATCTTGCCTCTTAATTGCTTTTCATTTCAGTCACCCTCTGGCACTGTTGACTGCTGAGAAAGGGGGGGAAAAAAAAATCGGAGCAAACACACACGTCAGTGTTCCTTGGACTGTAGACTGGCTGGAGGGGACAGCACCACGAGCAATGAAGGAGCATGCCTGAGTTTATGAATGCAGCCCAAACCCTGTGCATGTGAATAGCGAAGATGCCGAAGGCCTACTGTAGATAATTACAGTGTACATAGCTTTTTATTTCTTGGGAAATAATTTAATGTTTAGTAAAAGAAGATATGTTTAAAACAAAACCTGAACCACATACACACATGCACGCACGCGCGTGCGCACACACACGTGCGCGCGCTCATACACACCAGCCAACCAGGGCTGGTGAGCACTTGAGTCACGCTTTGGTTCCAAGTGTGTTCCAGTTGTCTGTCATATTTCAATCTGACACTGCTGTCTATAAACAGCATAGTTTATTTCTCTGTGTATAACTGCAAGCCTTTTTTCATGTATACATAGTACCATTTCCTGTGATGGAGCAGAAAAAGGTATTAGCAGGACAGACGGTGAGCCTGTCACGAATATTTTAATGATCTTCATCTATTCAACTCTGTCACTGTTGTCCGCTTCTGAGAAGGATCTTGGTGACATCCATAAGGGAAAACGAGGAAAACAGATGCGAAATTATCACCACCTCAGCGTGGGCAAGTATCAGTGTACTTGCAGTACCCAGTACAACCTCAACTCAACAGTGGGCCAGGTTGCAGTAGCTTTATTCCCAGTGAGAAGTGATGCTTTTAGCAGTTAAGTTGGTGAAGTAAAGTGCTATTCAGGATGTGTAAGAGTAGTAAATTTTGGCTGAACATGATGCGTGTGATTAGACAGTGCTCTTTGGAGAGGGAGATGCAGGGTCAGACCTGCATAACTGAGCTAGGAAAGGTCTTTCTTATGAGTGCTGCAGAATGGCTGCTTCCAATTTTGGGTGAAAATGCATCAGAGTAATTTCTGCATGGTGGGTTTGTGCTTTCTGATTAGAACAGGGAGATTAATAAAGAAAAGGTAGTGAAAAAGCTCGTTAGGAATCTCCTAGCACACCGAGTTGAGGATAGGCCCTAGGAATGGTGGAATTTTGGGGGCAGGGGATTGACTTATTGGTGGGTTACTTTTATCCATTTTTCTTGAGCTGTTGATGTTAAAAATGGACCTTGTTCTGCAGAGTATTGAGTTATAAGACCCAGCAGCAGTACAAGGAAGATTGGAGGCACGTTTGGGAAGACATTCTAGTGCTTGTGTGGGTAACTGGAGGCAGAAATGAGGCTAGGTGACAATATTTGTTATGTTTTTTTAGGATCTGGATACAGGAATCCACATTGCCTTTAATATATCTGGACTGAAATGAGGAGATGGCTAGAATTCAGGTGTTACTTGCTACCTTTCTACATTGCAACATGCCATTTGGCTACAAAACAGCCTCAGCTACATGTGTTCACTCTGTTAATAGGCTGGAATGCCTTTCAAAGGTTATAATCCTGATGGGTCTGCAGGTGGAGAGAAAAGTGGTTAAACATATTTTGCAGAGAAAACACAGGAGGTATTTCAAGATTAAAATTGTAAACCCAAAATGCAGGTGAATATTGTTTTGTGTGAAGCACTAAAGCAAAATATTCTCAATTATTCTACTTCTCCATTTCAGTCAGACTTGTGGGCCTTTTCTGTCGATTTAGAAGTAATTCCTTTCTGTTTCCTCCCTCACTTTTGTGCTCTAGTTCCTAATATAAGCTGGAGAATGATGGCTGTGTTATTCAATTTAACCTTGAGTCTTCATCCATCACATGTGCATAAACTGTTGCATTACTGTCTGTGTTCCACTGAAACACCAAAGTAGTTTACAGTAATGGCTCCGTCTGGTGATAACACCGTTAGCACAAGGCCATAGCGTCCCATTTAGATATAGAAGGGAGGGATGTACGTAAACAATGGTCCTGTGGGCCTTGAGCTAAATTGCAGGCTGATCTCAGTCTTTGCTGTTCATTAGGATTTGAGGGACTGCTCTTGTGAACTGCTGCAGAGGACTGAATGTGTATATTTTCCGTATTAACTTTTTCTTTTATAAACCAGGAAACAAAATGGAAATGCTCGTTGTTGTTTAGAGTTTTCTAGTTTTTTCATGTGATTGATGTCATGTTGATTTAAAAAGAAAGGCAGGGGATTACAGTTTTGACAATTTCTTTTCACAATTTCTTACAATTTTTCCCTTTACACTCTTAAAGATGGTTATTAAATATCTCATAACAGATGGGAGGAAACAAGAGGAAAAATTGGGAGTAAGTTGCTGAAAAAAATGGAAATGTTTTCACTTCTCAAACAGAAATTTAATCTCAATGAAGGCTGAGACGTTTCTGAATAATACAGTTAATTTTTGGAGAAACATCTGTCCAGAAAGCCATTTTCAATCCAAAATTATCCTAAAGGTACTACAAAGCAAACAAACAAAATCCAGGGAGCCAAAATTAAATGTCAAAAAACCTCACTGATTCTTGATTTGGCTCAAACTTCATCGTCTGTGAGACTCGGTGGGTATCGCTACCTCTCAGGGTAGTTGGTCACACTGCTGTCTGGACCGGAGTGTGCTCCGCGTACATTTGGAAGGTGCTCCCTAGGATGTACATGGGATTTGCCAGATCATACCTCCTGCATTAGGGCACAGCCATGGCTGCTGGCAGCTGAAAAAAGCTTGTGTTCATGACTGCAGACTGCTCCGTTAGGATCCTAGAAGGGTAACTACTGTGTGCCAGTGGGATACCCAGGGCTGTATCTATCCATTGGACCTCTGTAAGGTTTGGATTGGGGGGTCAGCACTATCCATGTTTTTTGGAACGTACTGAGCTGCTGTGTTGGCACAGTCTGGAGTATTGGCCACTTTTATTTATGCATTTCATGTTGGGAAATAACAACTTGGGGAGATGTCATTGGGGTTTTTCCCCCCTGCAAGTTTTACCTCTGAGGGAAATGTAATGGTAATCCTTGAAGCTGTAGGTGACTATTTACCTGAGTAAGGAGGGAACGAGCCAGTGTCATGAGTAGAACATAAGTAGCTCCCACACTGTAGTTGTGTATAAAAAGGGGAAAGAAAGAGAGAAAGAGAAAGCAAGAGACTGGGTTATTGCCCTCTATCAACTGCCAACCTTTCCTCTATGATGGATTCTGCTGTATTAGCTGTAATTTAGGAATAATGCACGAGACCTGGAGAATAGATGCAGCTTTTAGCTCTGTATGGCTGTCAATCTGATGTAAACACCCAACAGATCCTCTACTTAGTTTAACCTGTGCTTGAGAGCCCCAACAATAAGCCTGGAAGGATCAGAGATGAGGCTGGGGTGACTGGGGACAGCAGCGTTTTTCAGTTAGAGTTGCCACCAGTAACAGCATGTGCACAAGGGTGTGCATTATCTTCTGGGCTAAGCTTTGGTTTCAGGAATGTGCAGAGATTTCCTGTTCTCCTCCCTTTCCCTTCAGTCAGTTCCCACACACGTTCCAAGTCTGACAAACCAAACCAGAACTCACAAACAAACCAAACTCACACCCCTTCCGATGATGTTGGATGGTGCATTAAACCCAAACCATCACCATGGTTTTAAAGGATTAAATGAGGCAGACAATTGCAATACCTGTATTAAACACAGTAATACAAATGCATGAGTCATATATATACATATATATATACTGTTCTTGGTTTTATTGTTCCATTTGAATATTTCTACTGTAAAAAAGGCAGTGGTTTTGAAATTGTTGAAAATAAATGTATTTTTGTACATCAGAGTTACCCCTGGCTGCTCTTTCAGTCCTTGCTCTTCTCAACTTTCTTTGAGGTTAAGTCTGTTTTGTCTTCACTGAATTTCCCTCCCCATATCCAGCCCTTCAACCCTATCTGTGATTCAGGGACATGCAAAGCACATGGAGGGTGAGCAGAGAAATGTCATTAGGCAGTTTTTTTAGGATAAAAGAGGAAAAAAACTACATCTCCTTCCTGCTTACTCCAGAAACAATTATCTCCTTGCCTTTCCATCCCACAGGCCGATTCTCTTTGGAGGCCCAGAGGGAAATAGAGAACTACCTGCTTATGCAGACCAGGCCCCGTGAATCCCATGCTTCCGTTTAACAGGCTTTAGTCTGTAAAAAGTTGTGGAGTGCCCAAGCGCCACTCCACGCCCCGAAAAGGACACCTTTCTCACTCCTTGACACAAAAGTCTGTTTAAAGAGGAAAAGAGAGCATGGAAATGTGTGTCTGGAGAGGCATCAGCCATTTCCCTCAATGGGCATGCATACACATACACATGCTCCCACATCCTTCCTTTAGTTCTGGAGGTTCATAAACTGGAGATTTCTGGAGTGTGGGAGAGTTACCTGTGAAACATCTCTCCATGGCTGTCTCCTCCTTATGCTGCTTCCTAGGTGTCCACTGTTGGTCACTGGTGGAGGTGAGACTAATAGGTCAAATCTTTTCTCTGACCTGATGCAGCTAATCTTTCATGTGTATGTTAACTAAGAAGGCAGCTGGTATCTGTTTAATCTCCCTTTTATAATCAATGATCAGTTATTTCTGTATTTCCTTTATGTCAGTAAGCTGAAAAGTTCAGGCACCAAAGGACTAGGCTGACCATCTCTGAGAGTGATGTATGAGACCTCCAGCATCACAGAAGAGCTCTCAGCTTTTGAAATCTTTGGGTCTGGCCCTCTTTACAGCAATGCCAGTGTAACACTTCTGTTCATGGGATCCTGAAATACATGTTATGAGGACACAAGCACAAATGGTGAAATTACTGTGCCTTAACGAGCTACCACTGAGACCCTGTAATTGACTATGTGTAGAAACCAGCTAAGTGCAGCTGTGAAGTCAAATGCAGGCACTTAAACATCAGCCTTCATCATAGTTTGGAAACATGATGAGCAGTAGCTCAATATTTGCCTGAATCCAGCTGTTTTTTTGTGATGGTAGTCTCTTTATTAAAGGCAGTGTAAGCATTGTTTGCTACGTTATGATATTCTCACGGTTCTGCCAAACACCCCTCTATCAGGGGATATGGTGCTGCCCAGGAAAAGTGCATCATAACTACTCCTGGGGTCAGCTCATCACCGTCTTGTTTCACTCCTCATTGTGGTGCTCAGCAGCACCCTTATGACCAAGGCTGCCGTGCCAGGTGCGGGACACTTGTAATATGGGAGAGAAAAGTACTGTCATGGCCATTTTACCCAGGTGTTGATACTGAAAATTTTGGCTTAGTTTGGGCTTGCTGTCTAACGACGCTTTTGTGTTCCTTGTGCAGGGAGAGCCTTTCATTACTTGTATAATGGGAGCACCTAGAGGGCCTGTCTGAGAACACATCCCCCTTGTGCCCACCATTGAATAAACCACGTCTCAGCGGTGTTGGTGATGGAGTGCACAAGTGCAATGAGGCTTGTCTGGGGCTGGCTGCATCCTCACCCACATGCTGCAGCATAGGACAGAGATGGAGGAAAGTGCATGCCTGAACCAGCCAAGGCTCTGTCTTTACACTCTTTGGGGCATTGGGCTGGATTCTCCTTCTGTAAGGCAGAATCTGAGAGGCACCTGATGAACCTTTTGTTCTGTTCTGGAAGATGACTGCCCTTCTAAAATGATCAGCCTCAACAGGCTTATACTCACTGTTCCTGCTTGCCAGGAGTGTGCCCAACCTTGCCAAGGTAGGAGAGGAGACTTTTATCCTTGGTCCAGCCCAGTCCTTGGTGCAACCATAAATACAAGTTTTCATGCCCCAGAGAATTAGCCCAAGAGACGAGACCAGGTGCTTCCCTGTGAATGCTGCTGCCCAACTTCTAGTCCTTGTTCTGGGGACAAATGAGACGTTTCCCATCCAGAACTCATGGCACCACACACTTCAACAGGGTGAGGTAGCACTTACCTGGATTTGCCTTCTGCCCAGGTCTTGCTTTTTCCTTGGCCCTCTCCCAAGTGAAGTACTCCAGTTGTTAAGCACTATCAAAGCACCATTGCATTACTGACATAATTTTGTAACTTATCACTTGAGTGCTGGTCTGCTGTCATATATCATGGTGCTACATCAGAGGACTGACAGGTGACAGGAACCCCAGACCCAGAGACAGATCACTTTTCTGAGCTTTATGGGTTGCTTTTTTCCTTTAAGACAGCAAGCAAAGGCAAAGAAAATGGTGTTGGACTGCTGCCATGAAGCTTTCAGAGCCTTTAAATATATTTATCTATATATTTTTTCCCTTGACCCTGAAACATTAATTAAACAAGTTTGCTGATGTTCCTATATGAGCCCATAGAGATGAGTTTATTTTGGGTCACGGAGGAGGGAACGATTGCTCACCGTGAACTGTTTCATGAGATTAGCACATGTGTGTCTGTGTGTGAGCAGAAGAGAAAGATTTGTCCTTGCAAAACAAAAAAAGGTTTGCTCCTGAATTTCAGAGAATTTATTATTACTCGGTCTCTTGACTGTATTTTTAATGCAGTTGTAGAGGTAAAGACAGGACAGAAGGTAATTGTGGTGTTTGTTGGGATTTTACCCATGATAATGCAAAGGGTTTTGCTTTGCCATTGCTTTATGGTAGTTCTACCTGTGCAGGCCCACTGACATCAGTGAATTTAGTCTTGATTTACACCAGTCTGAGCTCTCACAGTAAAAGGAGTTACACGCCTACCTCAAGGACAGAATAAATCCTTTTTAATGCCTCATTGTGAATGTCAAACAGTTTTCAGACCAAAATTTAGGGGAGATTGTAATACTACTACTAATAATAAAAAACCTCATGCAGGGACATGGTGGGGAGGAAGGAAGAGAATGTTTATTAAATGAAACAGAAATGTTATGATGATGCATGCTTCTAAATATCCTGTGTTGGTTACATGAACCTGGAAGGCAAAAAGGAGAGAAAAACTGGAAACCAGATGTGAAACAGAGTGAGGAAGAACAGAGGTGGACCAGACTGGCTGAGAGGCTGTGACTGGCCAGCATGAACAGTGAGAGGGACATGGATGTTTAAACAACTAATAGTTTTAGAACGGGAAATTTCTAAAGTCTCAGGCTGGATCAACCAAATCAACAGGAGATCTAGCGCATCCAGTATATATAAAATGGGGTCATCGCTGCTCCCACGTCCGGGGGCTCAGCCTTGAAATTCAAGTTTTAAGCAGCTGATTCCCTACCGAAGGCCCAGTGTTAAGCATTGAGGTTCCTTGTAGAGCAGTGGTGGGAGAGTGATGGTTCAGGCAGGATTTGTAGGCCATTTTCAGAGCTCAACTCAGGGTTGCATGTAATTGTATTCAAGGGGTTGGATAGATACTGTGAAAAAGAAGAGGCTCCTGATGGGGGACGTAGGGAAAATGGAGGGAAAATGGGCCTGAAGAGGTCAGTGGAGAAAGGGCAGAAAGATGGGATTACGAAATGCCGTGCAATATTTGTCAGTCCATGGGACTCACTCCTCTTTCCTTGATATTAATTTGACTGTATGCTGGGTGAGGTAACGAGTTAAAATCATTTCCTGGGATGGGAGGCAAGGATAAGCTTTTACAGGGAGATATTTAAATGGGCCATCAAGAACTGACTAAGGCAATTGGCTGGGCTAAGACAAGGAATGTAGCTACCTGTCCTTGTTTTCAAAATGAACATCCCCTTAAGAGACCCCCAGAGGAACCAGCGAAGTTAGAAGAATTTTAAGGAGGAGGAGAGGTGGTGAAAATGAAAGTGAGACAGTCTGACAGGCAAGATAAGGCCAAGTCAAGCTGGGCAGCATCTCTTGTTGACAGATCTGGAAATGTTTGGCTGCACTTATGGTGTTCCGACACACACACCTCCCATCATTTCAGAATGGTTCTGGGTCTCCTGAGAGTCCACAAGGATGGGGAAGGACTCAGAGCCATAACATGCCACTTGGGTGCTCAGGGACATTCAGTGCTGCCAGCAGAAGGATAAAGGTTTCTGTTACTTCAAGAGCTCTGCTACACAGCATGCATGTGCTAAAATGTCTAAAGGTTATTCTGGGCAAGTTTGGGAGTTGAAATCCATTTGCAGCTCTGGACCTTATTGCCTAATAGTGTCACCTACACTTGGAATAATCTGAGATATTGTTAGGAACACCTGTGAGACTGTGTTTTTAATCTTTTTTTTTAACCTTGAAATGTTCCTGTCAGTTCCACTCTACAGGCTGCCAGGGATCTGAACCCTCTTATAAAATGCTGAAGGACTTTCCTCTTCGGTTTTTGTATAAAACTTCCCTTCCTGTTGTAGGTTATGCAGCAAAGTCTCAGCATAAGCTTCATCCCGCTCCAGCCATTACCCTTTGGGACTATAAACAATTTACAATATGAACAATATTTACATTATGAGCAATTTGTCCATTTCTAAAAGGAAAAGTCACAGACGGGACAAACGCATGCAGTTCTGTGGCTTTGGTGCAGGAGAGCCTGGAGATAGCTTTTGGCATTGGTGGCACATTCACTGTGGGTCTGTCACTAACTCCTATGGGCCTTGGGGCACAGCCCCACTCTGCATGAACACTCACAACCCCTAATACCTTGCCAGCAGAGGAGGAAGATTTAAGAACTGCTGCAAATTATTTATTCATTCAAGATATTTTCATCAGCCTCCAAATACTAACTGATTCCACAGCAGTGGGAGGGAATTGATCTAATTTATTTATTTATCTATTCCATTGAGGAATTTTGGACAAAGTTATTTTGAGAGCAAGGTGTGAAGACAATGCAAGGTCTAAGCAAATTAGGACAGACTATGCTAGGCTGAGAATCAAGCTCCTGTATGTAAGTCTGGTGGAAGTTTCCAGGCTTAGGAACTCCTGAGTCAGTCCAAGGCTGCTCCTCAAGTGCCCTTTACATGGTCTGTGGGGATGGAGGGCAAGATGGAACTGAATAAAAGGCTTAGTTCCTCACTTAAATGGCTATTATTTGGATTAACTTAAGTCACTAACCTAAGGTCATGCATTAGTGTCTGGTTTGGGCTAAGATGGCTCCCTGCATGCAGTTAAGCTCCATCATGTTTGAGTCTGAATTTCTGGTTGTAGCTGCTGCACACCAACAATCTTGCAAACTGAACCTCCCCTAAAGACCACTTGGCTTGCATTAGGGCCGCTGACTGTGAGGAAGGGACACTTGGGTCAGCAGACTGGAAGGTGTTGAAGGTGGAAGTGGGTGGAAAAGTCTTCAAAGGGAGGTTGAGGGTTCACTCTGAGACCAGAATGGTGCTAGGCTTTTTGTTTTGTTTTGTTGTTTGGTTTTTTTTGGTTTTTTTTTTGGGGGGGAAAACCCTGCCTCTAATTTTTAAATCAGAATTAATAGCTAGTCAGGAGCATTGGCTTCAGAAGTTGTTATTATTATGTTTCAACAGATGTTCAACCAGTCAGATTATTTAATTAGCTTCATGCTCCTTAACCTCACAAGTCTGTGAAAGCTATGACAAGAAAAAAGAAAGGGAATTAATGATAATAAATCAATACCCTAACCTTCTTAATACAGTCTAAAAAGTTTGGATCAAAGCACCATTGAAAAGTTTTGGGAGGAAACAGAATGTCTCTGTCTGGGATATAAATCTCACTTGAATCAGTTTTGGAGGAAAATGCCCAGGATTCTCAGCACAGTAGCCTTGGGAAATGGTGAGAGCCTTTGTGTGTAGGGAGCTGGTTTGGCATTGGTGAGACATGCATACAGTCCCTATCTCTGCCACTGACTTAAAATGTGACTTTCAGAAACTCTGCCTGTTCCTTTTCCTGTCCTACTTAAACAAGTGGGAATGTTGTCTGAAACCGAGTTCAACCTGAAGTACAGCCATATAACTCTGTGCACTGAACATCTGCATCATGTCTACATCTATGGTGATGTAGAGATGGTTACTTTGGGAACTTCAGGGAGAGAAGTGACAGTAACAAACAGTAGCATAAGAGCAAGGAGACAGTCACATTCTGACATTTTTTTCTTCTTTCTGTTCTACTGGGTCCTTGGGTTTTCATATACTTACTCAGAAAGCATCTGATTTTCTCAAAACAAAAAAAATGGATCACCCTCTTTCCACAGAAGCATTACCGCCTCTTTGCCCGTCCTTTGGCTTATGGCTTTGTTACAGACCTGTTTGTCTTCCCTCCAGATTCTTTCATTAAAAAGGAGACAATTAATAAATTAGTCTCTGTCAAACATCCACTTGTGCTTGACACAGTTCTGTGTTTTCCACCTGTACATTTATTTTCTTCTCCAGCATGGGAAAATACAACTTCTCAACATCCAACCCAAACCAGCCTGGCTCTTTGATAGCTTCTAGGGTTCTAGGAACCTCTGACAGAGAGAAAATTAGATAGGATATTTACTCCAGAGAAGATGGTCATCATTTAAGATACTGCTCAGAAGAAAGCTTTGTTTTTTGCTCTGCTTCCCATTGACAAGGATGCCTTAGGAGGCTGGCCTCCTGATTTCCATACCTCCATTACTTCCTTAAATTGGATAATAGCAGCATCACCCCTTGTCCTACCTTTGTGTCATACAAAAAGCCTTTTTTTTTCTGAGGTGGGTGGCTGGATAGATGGCCTAGCGACCTGCCAGCACATCTGCAAAGCAGCAAGACCACCCCATTCAACAAAGCTGGAAAGCTAAGTGATGGTTTTGTTGCTTCACCATAGTTCATCTGAAGTACTTGGTGCTACTGCAGACAATAAGATTAGTACTCAATGGGTATGAATCTGACCTTGAAAAGTAGTCCTCCCATGTTAGGTTTCAAGCAATTCGGTGGGCAAATAGCTCTATTGTATGGCAATAACTAGCCATTGCCAGGATCCTGGGCCAGCTGTCACCAGTTGGACTGGTGTCTCTGCATTTACTGCACTCATATGTTATGTGATTACAGGAGATAGGAGTCAGTGAATCAAAGCATACAGTGACCCACTTCACCCGCAGCAGCATGCCTGGAAGAACAGGTCTTTATTCCCATGTGTGGTATTTTAAAATGTGGTGCCCTCATCTTCATTTCAGAAAAATACTTTGTTGACAGACTTTTGCCCCTCCAGAGACTGACTTCAAACAAGAGTTCATTTATAGAGGAAAAACTCCATTCAGTAAGGGCTTTTTTGTTCTCTCATTGGCTCCAGCAAGCCATTTTTTTGGTCTTAATTTTTCCTTCCAGCAATGTCATATAACATGTCTCACAATACGCCTGTCTTCCATAAACCGGGCAAACCAGAAGGGACCGAAACCTGGGCGTGGCAGGAATGGATTTGCTCCTTCTGACCTTCAGAAGGTCAGTTTTGATTTCACTCTGAGCTCTGTGCAGTGGGATGTAGGTCAAGCACAGGCAATACGGTCATCCCCCTGAGATCTACAATTAAATGTTTTTTCCCTGCAGGGACCTGGTAACACTTGCTACACAGCATACACCCGTCATTGCTCTGGACTTCGTTATGCTGACTGCAGTAAATGGGTCTGCTGCTCCTGCTGTTAGTGTCGTGGTAGGTACTAACATCACCTATTGAGTTAGTTAGTGTATTTTTTTATAATCAGATACTTTCCAATGGCTGTATTTATTATGCTTTGGTTTTTGGTTAATTGCTTCTTCTCATCTCCAGCACCACCACCTGTTTCTCTGCCTTCCTTGCTTTTCAAATGGCATCACATCCCTGCCCAGAAATTCCCACCTATGCAGCCAATTTAGTCGGGAGGTGAAATTCAACCCTTATTAATTAAAAGGTACAGAAGAGGAGAAATCTGTGTGTAGAGAATGGCCATCTTTTGCATGTTGACATTTTGACTGTCACAAAATTTAAGTTCAAAAATGTCCAGGCCATGTGACCTCCCTCCTACTGAGGACTGAAAAACATCACTTGCTGCATCTGCCTGCAGCTCAGTGATACCCTTCTGCTGGAAGTGTCCTTCACAAGCCAGGCTTTGATGCAACCTGTGAAGAAATGGGCAGGACACTCAGCTAACACTCCATTTATCTTGTTTCTCCCTCCCATCCTGTAGGAAAACAAACAAATGATGTTTACACTTGTTGCTTTTGTTGCCTCTTTTTAGAAACTATGCTACCATTATATATATTTTTTTCTCATCATTTTTTAGCAGGGACACAATTAAGAATGAAATTGCAAGGGAGGAAAATGTTTGTAACAAACAACAGTTAAATTTTTTATTTGATGAGAAATACCTCCCAGGTAAAAGGAGACATTCTTCTTGGATAAATTCCACATTTTCTGCAGAGCACAAACAGGTAGGCTGGGGTTTTGCATGGTAACCCATCATTAGTACCATTATTACTGCCAGTAACCAAACAATCTTCTGTTTTCTAGCAGTTAGAATGAAACCATAAAAATATATTTGAGTGTAATCAGGAAGACTTCTTTTAGAAGCTCTTCTTTTAGAACTCCTATGCCCTTTAAAAATATAGGGGTTTTTTCTTCCCCTTTCATTTCTTTAAGTTTTTTTTTAAATGAAGAATACGACAGGGATTAAAATGAAAAAGGATCTGAAATCATTCTGACTGAGAGGAAAGAAATATTTGTACATTATTCATCGTACTCTCAGTTATTCATCAAAAGTTTCATTCTTCAACTAAAGTCTTTTCCTTATCTTAAAGCCACTGACATGAATATATATCACCAAGTTAAAAAGATTGAATTACACTTCTCCTGCTGCTGGTAAGATTCATGGAAGCTCAAAGCCCAGCCTAGTCTCTAGGTGTACTGAGCCAGTGCATTTTATGATTTTCGGAGAACAACGCTAACAGGGTTTGTCTCTTCATTGTGATACGGAGATGATTGAAAATGTGTCGCTGTATCGCATGATAAAAGACCTTTGCCAAAAAGGAGAGCAGCTTTGTCATTTGAGAACATTACCCATGGGGCTTAAGAGACCTACTTGACAGCAAAAGCTCTGGCAGATTTTTTTTTTTAAGCAGTATGCTCTCCATTGCCATTGTCAAGCAACTTGAACAAGAGAAAAGGAGCTGAAATGTGATCCATAAAATCTTCCCTGAGCACTGTGTTGCCCCATGAGTACTGGGGGAACAAGTGACATTTTCTAGTTCTGATTCCTAGTGCTCGTTCAGAGGGAGAGTCACTCTTGGTTCTAACCGCTCTGCTACGCTGGCTTGTGGCTTCCCGAGGTGTTGGCTGTTCTACAGGTGCCCAGCTTTGAAACGAGCATGGCTGCAGCAGTACGCTGCGGAGCTCCGTGCAGGATGACTGCCCACCATGCCTGGTTTAATTTTGCAAGTGCTGGGGAGATCTTTGCTGCCACGGTAACACTCGGAGTGCAAAGAAAGGTGGTTTAAAATGAGTTTGGTGTGTCTAATGTGCACGTCTAATGTGAGTCTGCAGGCTCTACTTCCCAGCTATCTGCATGATGGAAAAATACATAGAGCTCTTTTTAAGTCCTGCACAGGGATCGGGACCAGGCGCCGGAGCACGGCTGCTCTGTGGGAGACCGGCCAAGTTGGCTGGCATGCAGGTATGTGCAGCCTTGCTCTGTACAGTCTCAGCTGTCACCCCGGCCTCCTTACTACCCACCACAAGGGAAAAAGGGCTGTCCCTGGCACTGCTGCCCCAGGGCGTAAACTTGGTGGCATCAACCCCAAACTCACTGAGAAGTAAGAAGCGCTTGTGCATGTCCTGAATTTCCTAGTGGGTCTTGATGACATGGGTCTTGGCTGATTTTACATTTGACACAAAAGGGCTCAATTTTTTCCTGATCTTTTTAAAGATGCATTAAAAGAACCAGTTCACACTAAGGGACCTCAAACATACAACAGACAGGAGACAAGCCCTGAGGCTCGCTCTCATACCTGTGTCGCAGGTGCCCACACAGGTGCAAGGGGTGAGGCAGCTGTTAATGTCTCCGCAAACATCCCAGGATGAAGGAGGCACCTCAGGATTACCAAAAAGATACTGTGACCTTCAGCAAGATGGAGCTCAGTGAAGAAAAATCCCCGTACTCCTCACAGCCTAAGAAGTGCGAATTCAGTTCGCACTGAATGACACAGACTCAACTCTTAAACAGAGATAATTTTTTTCACCAGTTTTGGAATGCATTTCTGGAATCAGGGCTACCAAATAGTATGTAGTACCAAATAAAAGCGACAACACAGCATTGCAATAATATTGTCTAATGATATCAAATGCTATTGTACAACTCTTTGTTTTGATAGGATTTCGGACCTAGGGCTATCATCGGGCATTTCACTGCAGAACTGGTATATTTTACACAAACGCACAGAGCCCTCTTCAGCCAACTTCTCCTGTAGTGACCCACAAGTGCATTTTTCTGCCTCTGCAGGCAGATGGGCACCCACCAGTCCTTGTTTTGCTCCATAATAAGGACAGTGTTAGATGATCTGCACTGAGCCATACATCATTCTGCAACAACATGCCTTTGATGGGAAAATGGACCACTGCAATTTGAGCAGGGCTGAGCTCTGACTTGCCAAGGGCATGTGGCAATAACTTGAACTGAAGGGAGCTTGGGAGAGAAGAACTGTAATTAAAATCCCCACTGAAGTTCAGGAAAGCTGGATAAAATAATGATAAACTGGCCCAGGAAAAGAAAAATAGTGACACGATTGTAATTTCAGATTAAATGCATCCAATTTAGTGTGGTGATGGTGAGAAATGTATTTTTAGAAAATGTAAAGGGCCTTTATATATCTCTTTCTTGTCCTTGGCAATTTAGCAAATGATGGTTTCGTGTTTGCCTCTCCTAAACCATAATACATGCAAATTTTTCCCCCTCTTGCTGCCGTAATGTCCAGAAAAGAAGGCTGGGCTTTAAACGCAGCCCATGTAGCCCTTGACTTACCTATTGCAAGAAACAGACTGTGAGAGGCCCAATGGGAAATCACATTTTCTGTGATTTGAATACCCTTCTTTCCCCTAAATTATGACGTGATGTTGGGCAACAGGTAGCTGAAGAACTGTGGTTTGCTCTCTAGCTGGTTGAGCAGCAGGGCTGAACGAGGCAGATTACCAATTAGTGATGGCAAATAGCACAGGAGCAAACCCTTTTGAGCCAGGCTGCTGCTGCAAATGAAATGAAGGGTTTTTCGGCCCGTGCCCAAAAATAAATGAGGCTGAAGTTAATCCAGCTGTCCTACCTATGCCCTCAGTACCAATATCAGTATACACTATGCCTATGCTAGTGAATGTTATTTTTAACAACAGGACAAAGATTATGAGGAATTTAGAGAAGTGTCTGCTTTGGTTTGAGCTCTTAAAGCTCTTAATTTCCAAGATCTGTGCAAAAGCCTAAGGACATTTCTAAAATATGTATAAGAAAATACTGAAAAATCTCACTCGTGCCATTTCTGCTACTAGAAAATGTGCCAGTGGTAGCAGATCCCTGAGGTATTAAAGAAGAAGGTCACAGTCCATCAGCTACTGGAGCTGCAGGACTAGGAAGGTGGTGTAAATCAGTGCACTGCTCTGACGCCAGTCACTCATGCTGACTTTCAGAGAACTGCTCTGATTTATGCCAGCCCTGGCTCTGACCCCTTGCAGAGCTGGATTGACATGTGCTAGGCCAAAACGGGGAACGATCTCTTCAGTGGCTGCCCTTATTTTACAAGATAACTTTTTCCTGTTTCCCCCTTCTGAACTCTGGAGCAATCTCCTTCCACATGAGCTGAGCTTTCTTGAAAACGATTATTTAATGGGAACATCTGGTGTGTGAATGGAAGACTTATTCCTCCTTTTCCCTTCAGTAAATGCTCATTGCATACTTTAAAAGTTGATCTTTTTTTTCCTTCCCCAAGCAGAGAAAAAAATATGGATCATTACTTGACAGAACAGACTGTGCTCTTTAGTTACTTAATGTGTGCGGGTGTAACCTGCAAGCCATGACTTAAGAGCTTTCCCATAATTAAAAGTTTGCTGCTGTAAAGTTTTGGTTTCTGATTATAATGTGGCAGTCCTTTGTTATTGTTCAGTTACAGCTAATTAGTACCTGTGCACAATACTCCTTGCAATTCAATAACCACAATCTGGGATATTTCTTTTTTGTGAGGAAAAAAAACTTACCAAAAAAAACTCGTCAAAAAATCCTGAGTTCTTTTATTTGTGTGCTGTTTAGAACTTGTGTGGAAAATTAAAAAATGAGAGATAAGTAGGTGTTATTAAAAATATTATTTGCAGTCATCTTTCCCTTCCCTTCCCTTCCCTTCCCTTCCCTTCCC